>NC_052517.1:1743526-1758526 GCF_014356525.2 Nilaparvata lugens | reverse complement strand
TATATAGATTCACTATGAAGAGATAGCAGACCTCGTGTGACTCCAGCGTTATTCTCTTGTCACCAGCTGGCTCAGATCTTTGTTTATAAGTAGACTTGAGATGCGCGGGAACACTAGCGTCAGGTGATCAATTTTTATAACGGCAAAGAAAGTTGTGTGAGTGCGCCACACCAGATTTTTTCCTTTCTCAACTACACTTTCTGTAGAAATGTGTTCTTAAAATTTAAGAATTCCGGGCTACCCTTTTTGAAATTGATAAAATAATATTGTATTTTTCATTTATTATTTAATAAAAAGGGTAATTTAATTTTATTATCATGGCGATTCTGTTGCTTAAGCCGCCATTTTGTCACACCGTTGAGTGGGAGGAGACTGTCTAGCTAGGCCAATGGCAGGCGTTCATGCCCTCGACCAATAGCAGTACTCGCCTACTAGTATAAATTCTGCTGCTCTTGTATTTAGTTTTAGTTTATCAGAGATTGACAATGGTGTAATAACCGAAACCGGTCTTTCTAATTATCAATAAATCAGTGGTTTTTTGACAATTTCTTAGTCTTTTTCATTCAATATGAATAATTACCACAATATCAACTTCTCAACTACACAAAAAGTAATATAATTTTATTCTGTAAAAATATATATTTGATACAAATCATCCTCGTAAATGTGATATAATATAAACAGTTGATTCTTGTATCAAATAACATTGTTTCATGATATATTAAAAAAATTCCAATCTCAGTCAACATGTGGCGGCCACTTGGGGGAGAAAATTGCAAACAAATTGTCAGATTCACTTTGATCAGTCAGCATGCATGATAAATTACAACTACACTAAGACAGTATGTGGGTTTATGGCAGTAAGGCAATTTAGATTGATATCAATTAGGGATTTTTTCAATGTTTCCAAAAAAATTCAAAGATTCAGACTTGACAAAACTTGTTATGACATTTTGGGTGATCATAAATTACAGGTTTTTTTATCGATAGAATCTTAGCTTGCTGACAACTTGTTCCAGAATCACAGACAAAAATTTCTGTCTTCATCACTTGTTTTTCTACTTCTTCTTCTTCTTCTTTCTTCTTCTTCTTCTTCTTTTTCTTCTTCTTCTTCTTCTTCTTCTTCTTCTTCTTCTTCTCACCATCTCGTTCTTCTGCATTCAAAATTTCAATTTTCGAAACACAATATTTCAAATATTAATATTTATTTTACAGTTTTGAGTGCCAAGTAGAATGAATTTTGTTATCAATTCGGATCTTAATCTTTCTAAATTCAAAATTAAAGATTGTTTCAAGTGTTTGTGTTTTGTTTCAATGTGGAAGAAGTTAGTGAAGAATTGAAAAGTCGCACATAACCTTTATTTGACCAATTTATCTTATGAAATTGGGATGAAAAGAAGTTTTGAACTGTAGTCTGTTTCTTTGTCCTTAAGTTGGTTGTAAATGATGAATGAAAAAATAAATAATTGACCGAGCGAAGCGAGGACTAAGATTCAAGTCGTCGGTTTGGCATTTCTTTCAATGATTAAATGTTTATATGTTGCGCATTTACGGCGAAACGCGGTAATAGATTTTCATGAAATTTGACAGGTATGTTCCTTTTTTAATTGCGCGTCGACAAATATACAAGGTTTTTGGAAATTTTGCATTTCAAGGATAATGTAAAAGGAAAAAGGAGCCTCCTTCATACGCCAATATTAGAGTTAAAATCAGACTATAGAATTATTCATCATGAATCAGCTGCCTAGTGGACTATAATACTACCCGTTCAAAAACATCGAACATCTTGAAAATGTATCTTTCCATCAACGTTGTAGACAGTTGCAGCCAGACCTGATAACAGCGCTCACACTCACATTCCGGGACGACACGTCACGGCATGATATAGGACAGAAAGCTCTATGTTTATTTAGGATTTTTTCTAGACATTTTTAATTGATGAATTATTTACTAGTAGTTCTGTGAACAGTAGACCTCACGCAGTATTCTCATCCACAAGTACCTGATTGAAACTATAGACCATATGGAAATACAGCAATAGACTGGCTTCTCCACACATCTGTGTAATCACTTGTCAGCTGATTTATGATGAATAATGCTATGGTCTGATTTTTACTCTAATATTGGCGTATGAAGGAGGCTCCTTTTTCCTTTTATATTATCCTTGAAATGCAAAATTTCCAAAAACCTTGTATATACGTCGACGCGCAATTTAAAAAGGAACATACCTGTCAAATTTCATGAAAATCTATTACCGCGTTTCGCCGTAAATGCGCAACATATAAGCATTTCAACATTTAAACATTCAAACATTTAAACCTCAAGAGAAAAGCCAAACCGTCGACTTGAATCCTAGACCTCACTTCGCTCGGTCAACTACCCGTTCAAAAACATCGAACATCTTGGAAATGTATCTTTCCTTCAACGTTAGTGGACAGTTGACTATAATACTACCCGTTCAAAAACATCGAAGGAACATCTTGAAAATGTATCTTTCCATCAACATTAGTAGATAGTTGACTATAATACATACTACCCGTTTAAAAACATCGAGCATCTTGTAAATGTATATTTCCATCAACGTTGTAGACAGTTGCAGCCAGACCTGATAACAGCGCTCACACTCACATTCCGGGACGACACGTCACGGTACGATAGGACAGAAAGCTCTATATATTTTATTAATTTCTGAGAAAACATAACAACAGGTCAATGTAACTTACTGAGCGCGAGGTCTACTGTTCACAGAACTGCTAGTTAAAAACAAAGCCAAAAAAGGAAAATTCAAATATTTGAAAATGGTAGACTATTTTCCTACCTGATAACTTGTGGAGACGTCTTGGAATATACAGCCTTCAACACACTGAAAAACAAAACAAATAAAAAATTATTTACTTTATATATTTCGATTTCTCATCCAATTTATTCACTTGTGTGTAGTTTACAAGAGAGTTGGAAAAACTACTCTCCTATCTCCCTCCACTGCCATTATAACTTGGACCTCACTATAGAAAAAGATCAATTACAATATGATACAGTATCATCTCAACTTGATACACAACACCATAATTTGATACAGAACAGGATAGAGCTATCTGCTTTGTGGAATGATAGACAAGGATAGCAACACCAATGTTAATCAAATACTGCCATTATAACGTGGACCTCATTATAGCAATTAGTGTTCGACAATATTATACAGTATCAACACAATATCATACAGTATCATCTCAACTCGATACACAACACCATAATTTGATACAAAACAGGATAGAGCTATCTGCTTTGTCGAATGATAGACAAGGATAGCAACACCAATGCTGATCAAATACTGCCATTATAACGTGGACCTCACTATAACGTCAGAGGGAAACTTTTTTCCATTGCATGTCTCAGTTGACCATTGATTGACATCTGATGACGTCACAATGACTTCCGTTTGACCTTTAGGGTTTAAGGGAGGTCACAATGACCTTTGACCCCTCTTAGCCATTTAGTTGACCAACGACCTCTAGCGGTCACCCTTCCAAACTAGGGCAACACAACCCCAAGGAATTCCGTAACATGGTTCTATAGTGAGGTCCACGTTATAATGGCAGTGTTTGATCAACATTGGTATTGCTATCCTTGTCTATCATTCCACAAAGCAGATAGCTATATCCTGTTCTGTATCAAATTATGGTGTTGTGTATCAAGTTGAGATGATACTGTATCATATTGTGTTGATACTGTATCATGTTGTGGTTGTTCTTGTTCTATAGTGAGGTCCACGTTATAATGGCAGTGTTTGATTAACATTGGTGTTGCTATCCTTGTCTATCATTCCACAAAGCAGATAGCTCCATCCTGTTTTGTATCGAATTATGGTGTTGTGTATCAAGTTGAGACGATACTGTATCATATTGTGTTGATACTGTATCTTTCTTCACTGCCATTAAAACGTGGACCTCACTTTAGCGTAGCGTTGTCAGAAGTATGGCAAATGAATTTTAATAATAATACTGAGGGTGATGCCCACATAAGCTCTTAGGCTTGTGCGTGTGTAATGAGTGAGAGGAGTGATGATGAGAGATGACGACTACTTTTTAGGTAGTCGGGACCGACGACTTATCGTCTCCTCAAAACGACGGGGTGGCCATACCTATGTGAATGTGCTGTGTTCAAAAACTTTTGGCCCCAGTTGACGATCCTCTGTCTTGTCAATGCCTTCTATAGACGGTAGCTGATGGTTTATCGATTTAATATCAACTGTTCATTCTCGTTTAAATAATCAATTGTATTTTATTAAGGAAGAAGTTATATTTAATAATGAATTTCCATGATTGGGATTAAATATTCTGATAATTTATTATCAATTCTAAATTGTTGAAAGACAATCTGGCAACAGAGCAAAGCGAGAGAGAGATAGCGCTATCAGCTTTGTTGAATGATAGACAAGAATAGCAACACCAATGTGATATGATACAGTATCATCTCAATTTGATACACATTACCATAATTTGATACAAAACAGGATAGAGCTATCTGCTTTTTCGAATGACAGACAAGGATAGCAACACCAATGTTAATCATACACTGTCATTATAACGTGGACCTCACTATAGCAATTAGTGTTTGACAATATGATACAGTATCATCTCAACTTGATACACATCACCATAATTTGATACAAAACAGGATAGAGCTATCTGCTTTGTCGAATGATAGACAAGGATAGCAACACCAATGTTAATCAAACACTGTCATTATAACGTGGACCTCACTATAGTAACCTTGATTAATTAAAACCGATTCCTCTAACGACGGTTATATTCTTTTTGAAAGTGAAAATGTTCGCCAATGTAAGGTTACGCAACATCTCCAACCGACTGTAGCAGGCAGACAGCGTAACCTGTCAGTATAGTTTCAATGGAAAGCAATTAGAGTAAACCATTAGGATTACTGTCATTTTAAAGTGAATTCCTCTAGAGCTGTCTGTCACCACAGTTGGCAGTATTGTCTTAATAGGGAGCTATTGAAGTTAACCATTAGGATTACTGTCATTTTAAAGTGAATTCCTCTAGAGCTGTCTGTCACCACAGTTGGCAGTATTGTCTTAATAGGGAGCTATTGAAGTTAACCATTAGGATTACTGTCATTTTAAAGTGAATTCCTCTAGAGCTGTCTGTCACCACAGTTGGCAGTATTGTCTTAATAGGGAGCTATTGAAGTTAACCATTAGGATTACTGTCATTTTAAAGTGAATCCTCTAGAGCTGTCTGTCACCACAGTTGGCAGTATTGTCTTAATAGGAGCTATTGAAGTTAACCATTAGGATTACTGTCATTTTAAAGTGAATTCCTCTAGAGCTGTCTGTCACCACAGTTGGCAGTATTGTCTTAATAGGGAGCTATTGAAGTTAACCATTAGGATTACTGTCATTTTAAGTGAATTCCTCTAGAGCTGTCTGTCACCACAGTTGGCAGTATTGTCTTAATAGGGAGCTATTGAAGTTAACCATTAGGATTACTGTCATTTTAAAGTGAATTTGTGAAAGTGAATTCCTCTAGAGCTGTCTGTCACCACAGTTGGCAGTATTGTCTTAATAGGGAGCTATTGAAGTTAACCTTAGGATTACTGTCATTTTAAAGTGAATTCCTCTAGAGCTGTCTGTCACCACAGTTGGCAGTATTGTCTTAATAGGGAGCTATTGAAGTTAACCATTAGGATTACTGTCATTTTAAAGTGAATTCTCTAGAGCTGTCTGTCACCACAGTTGGCAGTATTGTCTTAATAGGGAGCTATTGAAGTTAACCATTAGGATTACTGTCATTTTAAAGTGAATTCCTCTAGAGCTGTCTGTCACCACAGTTGGCAGTATGTCTTAATAGGGAGCTATTGAAGTTAACCATTAGGATTACTGTCATTTTAAAGTGAATTCCTCTAGAGCTGTCTGTCACCACAGTGGCAGTATTGTCTTAATAGGGAGCTATTGAAGTTAACCATTAGGATTACTGTCATTTTAAAGTGAATTCCTCTAGAGCTGTCTGTCACCACAGTGGCAGTATTGTCTTAATAGGGAGCTATTGAAGTTAACCATTAGGATTACTGTCATTTTAAAGTGAATTCCTCTAGAGCTGTCTGTCACCACAGTGGCAGTATTGTCTTAATAGGGAGCTATTGAAGTTAACCATTAGGATTACTGTCATTTTAAAGTGAATCCTCTAGAGCTGTCTGTCACCACAGTTGGCAGTATTGTCTTAATAGGAGCTATTGAAGTTAACCATTAGGATTACTGTCATTTTAAAGTGAATTCCTCTAGAGCTGTCTGTCACCACAGTTGGCAGTATTGTCTTAATAGGGAGCTATTGAAGTAACCATTAGGATTACTGTCATTTTAAGTGAATTCCTCTAGAGCTGTCTGTCACCACAGTTGGCAGTATGTCTTAATAGGGAGCTATGAAGTTAACCATAGGATTACTGTCATTTTAAAGTGAATTCCTCTAGAGCTGTCTGTCACCACAGTTGGCAGTATTGTCTTATAGGGAGCTATTGAAGTTAACCATTAGGATACTGTCATTTTAAAGTGAATTCCTCTAGAGCTGTCTGTCACCACAGTTGGCAGTATTGTCTTAATAGGGAGCTATTGAAGTAACCATTAGGATTACTGTCATTTTAAAGTGAATTCCTCTAGAGCTGTCTGTCACCACAGTTGGCAGTATTGTCTTAATAGGGAGCTATTGAAGTTACCATTAGGATTACTGTCATTTTAAAGTGAATTCCTCTAGAGCTGTCTGTCACCACAGTTGGCAGTATTGTCTTAATAGGGAGCTATTGAAGTTAACCATTAGGATTACTGTCATTTTAAAGTGAATTCCTCTAGAGCTGTCTGTCACCACAGTTGGCAGTATGTCTTAATAGGGAGCTATTGAAGTTAACCATTAGGATTACTGTCATTTTAAAGTGAATTCCTCTAGAGCTGTCTGTCACCACAGTTGGCAGTATTGTCTTAATAGGAGCTATTGAAGTTAACCATTAGGATTACTGTCATTTTAAAGTGATTCCTCTAGAGCTGTCTGTCACCACAGTGGCAGTATTGTCTTAATAGGGAGCTATTGAAGTTAACCATTAGGATTACTGTCATTTTAAAGTGAATTCCTCTAGAGCTGTCTGTCACCACAGTTGGCAGTATTGTCTTAATAGGGAGCTATTGAAGTTAACCATTAGGATTACTGTCATTTTAAAGTGAATTCCTCTAGAGCTGTCTGTCACCACAGTTGGCAGTATTGTCTTAATAGGGAGCTATTGAAGTTAACCATTAGGATTACTGTCATTTTAAAGTGAATTCCTCTAGAGCTGTCTGTCACCACAGTTGGCAGTATTGTCTTAATAGGGAGCTATTGAAGTTAACCATTAGGATTACTGTCATTTTAAAGTGAATTCATCTACAGCTGTCTGTCGCTACAGTTGGCAGTATTGTCTTAATAGGGAGCTATTGGAGTTATCCATAAGTATTGCTGTCAGTTATGAAGTGAAACAGCAACAACAGGTCTTCAATTCCTGTTTTCTTCTGTGCTGCTATAATCATTAAAATTATGTGAGAATACCGCAGCGCTACATTATTGAGGTAGGGAACCGGTAAGACTCAGAGAGAGAGAGAGAGAGAGAGAGAGAGAGAGAGAGAGAGAGAGAGAGAGAGAGGAGAGAGAGAGAGAGAGAGATTGATTGATTGAGTACTTTATTTATGTAGATTACAATATATACTGGCTTATACACTTATATACAATAGCTTACAATACAGCAAAATTATAGATGAATTTACATAATATACACTAAGAAAATAATTATTGAACTGTATATGATATGAAAAATCAATTTGTAATATAATAACTATAGATAATAATTATAATGTTATGCATCTACATAAATTGGCGGAGCTTTGGACATATCAATGTCCATTCTTTGGGAAGAATATTAAAAATATCCTCCCCACTAACTCTCTACCAAAAAAAGAAACTAACTGAGAAAGAGAAAGAGATTAGATTGGAGTTCTTTATTTATGTATGTTACAATATTTACTGGCTTATTCACCAATTCACATTAAATGACGGTAATGCTAATTATTCAACGAATTTTACAAAGTATAAAGAATAATTAATAAATGAGAATAAAGATTGAATGCAATTTTAATTAACCACTTTAGTACTACATCAAGACCATTATAACATCTTAAGTCAGGTATTGCAGATGAATTTTGGGAATCGATGCTTGGGTGTAAACACTGTACTGAAGTTAGTTTAGTAAAATAGAAATTTTCTAAAAATATCAATTTTTTAAAAAGTTATTCAATTTACCAAAAATAACTCTACTAAAAGTTATTTTGAGTAAATTGAATAACAATCATAAATTTCATATTTTCAGAAAATTTTTGTTTCACTAGATCAACAATACCATGAAAAATCTATCCTCTGAATCTCATAGATTTATATCTTACCGAATTCGAAATGTTCTGTCCCGAAAATTTAATCTTTAGGCGCTCAAATCTCAAAAATTAATGATCAGAAAAAAAATTCCTGAGAAAACTTTTTCATTTTGATAGCTTGATGATATACAAATTGAAAAACTTTGAAAAATATCACGAGTAGAAAGTTTATTTTTAGCCTTTGCACAGCCTTAAACTGAGTGGTTTTTTATTTTTTTAATTACTTTGGAATAATAGAGTGTATTTTGAACATACTTTGTAAGTATCATTGTGATAGGATCAAAAATATTCTTGAAAAAAACCTACCTATAGTGCGGTCAACGTGGATAGCTCTATCCCGTTTTGTATCAAATTATGGTGTTGTGTATCAAGTTGAGATGATAGTGTATCATATTGTCGAACTCCAATTTGCTATAGTGAGGTCCACGTTATAATGACAGTATTTGATCAACTTCAATTTTGCTATCCTTGTCTATCATTCGACAAAGCCGGTGGTACTATCCTTTTCTAGGTCCACAACGATGACAATTATGTTTCTGACGGTGTAGAAATATAATTAATTAATGCAGAGAATTGGCATCGCTATTCTTCTATCTTTATCCATTGCCATTATAACGTGGACCACACTATAGCTACATTTGGACTGTTGTATAAATTAGAATTGGAACCGTTTTGGGCTTATAAGCCTGTGCTACTTTTCTGTAAAATGTGTAATTCTGAATTATTAAATAAATAAATAAAATTATGTTTAAACATACAATAAATTTTGGACTAAATTTTATCTAAACTGCAGTTTTGGATTAAAGTGCTTATGACTTATGACCAAGGAATATTATAGAACTAGCCGTCAGGCTCGCTTCGCTCGCCATATCCGTCTAGCCAGGGGGCCCCCTGGACCCCCGACTGGATCGTCCAAGAATGAGATCAGCAAGCTCGCTTCGCTCGCCTGCATTTTTCATTTGAGCATTTTTATCATACGTTAGGACAATCCAGTCGGGGGTCCAGACTAAACGTCTGGCTAAACGGATATGGCGAGCGAAGCGAGCCTGACGGCTAGTAATATAATATTTTCAGGATTGAAATAGCAGTGCCCTATCAATTTTTCCGCGATAAATGCATTTAAATCTTCAACTTGGTGCCAACCTAACAAAGTCAACTCAACTTAATGCCAACCTGACAAAATTATTAATTTAGTTGCCAGTTAACAACTGTTTCGAAGAGGTACTCTATCTAGATTATAGTTCTATATTAACATATGGTATGGAAATTTCAATTATAATTAAGGGATTGGGAGAAGAAGAATATACATGCTAAAAGACGAACTCTAAACCCTTAAAAACAACCCTTAGAGTTAAAATATTGCCAAAAGATTTCTTAGTGCGCCTCTAAAGGGCAACTGAACATACCTACCAAATTTGAACGTTTTTGGGCTGGTAGATTTTTAGTTCTGCGAGTGAGTGAGTCAGTCAGTGAGTGAGTGAGTGCCATTTCGCTTTTATATAATATAGATACAGTACTAACATGTAGCACTACTTTTCGGCCAACCCTCGTACACGAGTTAGTCACACACACATCTAAGCTGTAATAATAGATAAGCAAAGGTCAGAGCACACACAGTTTAGAAGCTGTGATGTTCTAAGTTCAGTGGATGCAAGTCTGCCTTGTGCCTTGCTCTGTTTTCAAATGCCCGCCCTATAAATAGAATGAGGTCAATGCTTGTCCACCACCTACTCCTCCTCATCATCATCCTCCTCCTCCTCCTCATCCCTCCCCTTACAACTCAACCTCATTCTATCCCTCACTGAAAACATCACTCACAACTTCTCATCATCCTCCTCCTCCTTCTCTTCCTCCTCCCCTTACAACTCCTCATCATCCTCCTATTTTCTTGCTCAACCTCATTCTATCCCTCACTACTTCTGCTCATCCTATTCTACCTCCTTCTCCTCCTCTATATTTTGAATATTGTTTCCGAAGAATGGACATTGATATGTCCAAAGCTCCGCCAATTTATGTAGATGCATAACAATATTATCTATAGCTATTACAAATTGCTTTTTCCTCCACCTACTGGCTAAAGTACTTACTTTACTCCCTGAAACATCTGAACCCATCTGATATAATTGTTACAACTTTTGCCGATAGATAGCGCAATCGGCAGTGCCAATCAGACGGCCGGTTTTTAGGTTTTAGATTTTAGGTTATGTTGTTGTTGTTAGGAAACATTGTCACCAATACGTAAGTTATTAAAATGATTTTATTTGCAGTTTCTATAAAAAAATGTAGATGGAGGAAAAATGTTGTGTACATCACGAGTGAAAAATGTTTTTTTCTCCCTCAGGAAAATTGTTGCCCTCGGCTTCGCCTCGGGCTTCAAACTTTTCCCTCAGGGAGAAAAAATAGCACTTTTCACTCTAGATATACAAATAACTATTTTCATATCATTATACAGTTCAATAATTATTTTCTTAGTCTATATTATGTAAATTCATCTATAATGTTGCTGTATTGTAATCTATTGTATATATATAAGTGTATAGATAGATAGATAGATAGATAGATAGATAGATATATTTCTCGATTCATGAAACATCTATAGATGCATGAGATCACGTCAAAATATTAGAACACATACTTAATAGAGTACTAGTCAAATTATTATGCCTTTATGGTTTCAATGTTTTTATAGCATTACAGGTCTAAGCTGGATTCAGGCAGCTCAAAAAACTCGTCAACATGATAGAAGGGGTTAGCGCAGAGCCACGTATGTAGAGTTTTTTTGAACTCTATGGTTCTCATGTCTCTAAACTTGAGGGGTAATTTATTAAATAAAACGTCTACCCATTATCAGATGGCTGGACCTTAGCCTTTCCAGACGGACAAAAGGAATGTTGATGTCATGACTATGTCGAGTATTAATCCCATGAACGTTCGATCTACATTGGAGCGTTTCTCTACACTTATGAGTGTGAACAAGGCTACTGAATATAAGCCAGTATATATTGTAATCTACATAAATAAAGTACTCATTCAATCAATCAATCAATTTCCTCCTCTTACTCCTCACCCTCCTTCTCCGCCACCTCTTCCACCTTCTCCTCCTCATCCTACTCCTCTTACTCAACCTCCTCCTCATCCTCCCCTACCTACTCTTTCAACTCATCCTCCCATTTTCTTATTCAACCTCATTCTATCCCTCACTCAAAACATCACTCACTACTTCTCCTCATCCCCCTATTCTACCTCCTCCTCCTCCTCCTCCTCTATAGTGAGGTCCACGTTATAATGACAGTGTAGAAAGATAGGGGAACAGGGATGCCGATACTTTCCCTTGTCATTGCCTACTTTGGAGGATAGCTGATACAGGTATATTTGATGTACTATCAACTATTGATATTTGTTTGAAATCTATAATCTATACTATAATAAAGGAAAGAACTGGCTTATACACGTAGGGGATAGGAAATTCACGAATGACGCATCATCACGTCTCAACTACTCAACTCATTAACTTCACATTTTGCATATACATTCTTAATTTACCCAGGATGGTTGTAGACCTATTAAAAGTTCTTCAAGATTTCAATATGTCAAGTTTTTAATTGTACCCTTGCGCAGCACGGGTTACCTGCTAGTCCTAAACAATTATTACAATCTAAATTATAAATTTTCTGGGGAGATTGTGATGATTTTCACCATAGTATTTTTAAAATTCGGGCATCGTTTCATTCTATTTGTATTGAAAAATATTAATATGAAACGAAAATCATAATTAAAAATGCTGTAAATCACCTCGAAGAAGTCTGCTACTGCAAATATTGACAAATCAGGAGTTTTTAATTAAGATTTTCGTTGAATATTAATTAATCATTAATTAACATTTGAACAAATGCAATTTATATTTTTTTCTTTTTTGTGTAGTTGAGAAGTTGATATTGTGGTAATTATTCATATTGAATGAAAAAGAATAAGATATTGTCAAAAAACCACTGATTTTTTGACAATATCTTAGTCTTTTCCATTCAATATGAATAATTACCACAATATCAACTTCTCAACTACACAAAAAGAGAAACACTGATTTATTGATAATTACTAATTAGAAAAATTATCAATCATCAATTTCTAATTATCAATAAATCAGTGTTTTTTTTTGACAATTTCTTAGTTTTTTTCATTCAATTTATAATTTATTCAATGTTACCTAAATTTGGGAGAGAAATAGTACAATGTATTCTTAGTTTTTCTCTCCCGATCTGTGTTTCTTTGTAAAAAAGAATAAAGAAAGAAAGAAATATTTGTATTGAAACTTTAGGCAAATGAAAATAATTCGAGAGCTGACAGTACACTGTATGTGCAGCATCCATACTGACCTATTTGAACTGATACTGACAGATTGAAGTGAAACACACTCTACTACTACGCTCCACTCTACGAGCTCTATTGATTTTGTCTCTACGGTGTGGGTGGTTTTCGTGGAGGAGGAGGAGATGGATGAGGAGGAGGAAGAGGAGGAGGAGGAGGAGGAGAAGGGGGGTAAAGGAGAGGGATGGTTTCAGTGAGGGATAGAATGAGCTTGAGTAGGAAAAAGGAGGATGAATAGGAAAAGGAGGTGGAGGAGGAGGAGGCAAAGGAGAGGGATGGTTTCAGTGAGGGATAGAATGAGGTTGAGTAGGAAAAAAGGATGTGGAGGAGGAGGAGGAGGAGCAGGAGGAGGAGAAGGAATAGATGAGAAAGAGGTGTAGGTGGTAAAAGAGTATAAGGTCAAATTGTGGAAGTGTAGTAAAATGTATTTGAGGATGACAGAGATGATGAGGAGGAGGTAAAATCGAGGAGGAAAAGGATGAAGGGATAATAGTGAAGGAAGAGGGAGAGAAGAAGGATGAGGATGAGGATGAGGAAGAGTGGAAGGAGGAGTCAGTTTGAGCTCCTCCCACAACCTGATTTATAAACCACCCACAATCAGCAGTCAAAACAAATTCAGTTGACAATTCTCTATGGATTTAAATTGTTCTGAAAATTCTATAATTTCCTTAATTATTTCAAATTCAAAGCGATATAATATCTCCATAAATATCAAACCTTTTATGGTTATCAATTATCTCCCGACACATATTTGACCGTGCGAAGTGAGGTCTAAGATTCAAGTCGACGGTTTGGCATTTCTCTTAATGTTTATAAGTTGCGCATTTACGGCGAAACGCGGTAATAGATTTTCATGAAATTTGACAGGTATGTTCCTTTTCAAATCGCGCGTCGACGTTTATACAAGGTTTTTGGAAATTTTGCATTTCAAGGATAATATAAAACAAAAAAGGAGCCTCCTTCATACGCCAATATTAGAGTAAAAATCAGACTATAGAATTATTAATCATAAATCAGCTGACAAGTGATTACACAGATGTGTGGAGAAGCCAGTCTATTGCTGTATTTCCATAAGGTCTATAGTTTCAATCAGGTACTTGTGGATGAGAATACTGCGTGAGGTCTACTGTTCACAGAACTACTAGTCATATATAGTGGGGGCCAAATTTTCTTAGATCAGCAAATAATCAACGAATTGTATTAATACTTTGTAAATAATTGTAGCTTGTGTGCTTTTTGTAATCATGTCTATAATTTGAATAAACTCCTCTAGTCGTGTTGTACCCTCCACCAGGGACATTATTATTATCATTATTATTAATATAAAAATTATGTAGCTAGATGTGCTATCCACAACCAACAGTGTCAAGATTGACCTTCTGAAGTCAGCACCTGATTAACATTGGTGTTGCTATCCTTGTCTATCATTAGACAACGCAGATAGCTCTATCCTCTACCATCTCTGCACTGTTGCCAAATCGTTAGTTGTCTATGAAGAAGTATAATCTACTACCATAATATTTTATCTCAATCACTAAAATATATCATTAAACCAGCAGGTAACCCCGTGCTCTGCAAGGGTCCAATTTAAAACCTGACAAACTTGATGTAATGAAATTTTGAAGAGTTTGAAATAGGCATATAACCATCCTCGGTAAATTAAGAATGTATATGCAAAATGTGAAGTTAATGAGTTGAGTAGTTGAGACGTGATGATGCGTCATTCGTGAATTTCCTATCCACTACCTGTATAAGCCAGTTCTTTCCTTAATGCTATTATAGATAATCTAGATTTGGAATGTTGTATAATATACGGTTATGAGGAAATTTTTAGGCTAATACTATTGTGCTATTTCATAAGTTATATCAGTGTAATATGAAATAGATGAAAAATTAAAAAAAAAAGGTGCACTAATATCGAGCCAAACCCTAATATTCACCTCATCCTTGGAAATTATTAGACCTTGAATATCTCAGCAACCCCTAGTTCTAAATTTGGTTGAACTCTATATTTGCTACCCCTTCCTTCTACCCCTCATTCGCCTGATATTCCTCCATTCCCCTCATTCGCCTCAGATCCCTGCATTCCCCCTCCTTCGGTGAGGTGTGTTTTGCAGTGGCTTGCGTTGTGACCTAGTTTCTAAATTCCTCCTCCTCCTTCTCTTCCCCTTCCT
>NC_052517.1:1616434-1743426 GCF_014356525.2 Nilaparvata lugens | reverse complement strand
GATTTGTGAATCATCTGTGACTTATCACATCCCTTTGACTCATCAGATGCATCATGACTTTATCAATCACCTAAATTTATGCAACTTCTAGGAGAAGACTGAGGAGAAGAGCTTTCTCTCCACTCTCACTCCCTTCCAACACTCATTCTACCTCTCTCTCACTTTCCTTCTCTTTCTCTCTTTCTCTCTTCTTCTCCGTCTTTATTTGTAAATCCGTGTTAGGAGAAGAATATATTGTAGACCAATACCCAAAAACCACTTTTTTGGACTCAGGGACCTTGAACGTATAGAAAATTTAGAATTGGGGTATCTTAATTTTTTTCGGAAAGCAATATTTTCCTTACTTATGGTAATAGGGCAAGCAAAGTAAAAACATGAAACAAACTAGAAAATCACAAAATAACTCCATAAAAACACAAAAATTATGAGTAGAAGAAGGACCTATGATAACTCTGCAATATTGATAATTCCATGAATATGACATGAAAGGGAAAAAATCAGAAAGATGTGTGAGGAAGAAGAAGAAAAAGAAGAGAGAGAAGAAGAAGTAGAAAGAATTTGGAAGCAGGTGGACCAACTAAGCTACCTAGAAAAGGGTTCCTTATAAAAACCACAAGAATTGACCTGAATATTCCTGTTATCTCCCCTATAGCAGCCTATACCTTTTCGAATCAACCCCAAAAATACTCTGACCCTTTCTATGTATCATTCTCACCCAATCCCTCTGTCTCTCTTTTTCTCGCTCTCATTTCTCTTACTTTTCTCTCACTCACTCTTTTTTTTCTCGCCCTTTCTCACTCTATCTCTCTCTATCTGTTTCCTGTAGGCCTGTTTTCTCTTTGACCTTGAATACTTCTTCTAAACAAGCCCGCCGCCAAAACACCTGCTTATAGCTATGAATAATGGAAGAATCAGCTGTTCTTAGAATAATTTGTGTTCTGATTGTGAGTGAGGTCCACGCTATGAAGGCAGTCAAAAAGATTGAGAAACAGTGTTGCCGATTCTCTGCATGGCCACTACCACTGTCTTCCTGAAGACGAAGGAGTAGATGATGATGATGATGATGATGATGATTGATGATGATGATGATGATGATGATGATGATGATGATGATGAAGGAGAAGAAGAAGAAGAAAGATGTACTAGTAGTTGACCTTGGCATTACGTAGCGCTAAAATAGAACATAATCCAACATCATATATACAAGTAGAAAAAGAAATCGAAAAAGGAAACTCTTAAGGAGAAGTGGAGAAGTACTAGACAAGGAGGATAGTATTGGGAGGAAGAGGAGTTGGTGGAGGAGAAGGTACATCCTGCCTTGTCTTCTCTTTACATCTGTCTCTCTTCAACCGTTCTACGATAGTAGTTCTCTCACTTTTTCTAATTTCAAATATTTCTTCTCACTTTCCTACACATATCTATGTAATATTATAGCTTCTATTTTTTCTTGTCTTCTCCTTATCCGTACTTGATTTTTTTATTTTACCTATTGTCTCCATACAGAACAGGATAGAGCTAACTGCTTTGTGGAATGATAGACAAGGATAGCAACACCAATTTTAATCAGGTGCTGACTTTATAACGTGGACCTCACTATAGAACAAGAGCAACCACAACATAATACAGTATCAACACAATATGATACAGTATCATCTCACTTGAAACACAACACCATAATTTGATACCAAACTGGATAGAGCTATCTGCTTTGTGGAATGATAGACAAGGAGCAACACCAATGCTATTCGAATACTTCCATTATACGTGACCTCACTATAGAACAAGACAACACCACAACATGATACAGTATCAACACAGTATGATACAGTATCATCTCAACTTGATACACAACACCATAATATTTGATACAAAACTGGATAGAGCTATCTGCTTTGTGGAATGATAGACAAGTAGTTTTCTCTCTTTTTCTAATTTCAAATATTTCTTCTCACTTTCCTACACATATCTATGTAATATTATAGCTTCTAGTTTTTCTTGTCTTCTCCTTATCCGTACTTGATTTTTTTATTTTACCTATTGTCTCCCACAGACAGGATAGAGCTAACTGCTTTGTGGAATGATAGACAAGGATAGCAACACCAATTTTAATCAGGTGCTGACTTTATAACGTGGACCTCACTATAGAACAAGAGCAACCACAACATAATACAGTATCAACACAATATGATACAGTATCATCTCAACTTGAAACACAACACCATAATTTGATACAAAACTGGATAGAGCTATCTGCTTTGTGGAATGATAGACAAGGATAGCAACACCAATGCTATTCGAATACTTCCATTATAACGTGGACCTCACTATAGAACAAGAACAACCACAACATGATACAGTATCAACACAGTATGATACAGTATCATCTCAACTTGATACACAACACCATAATATTTGATACAAAACTGGATAGAGCTATCTGCTTTGTGGAATGATAGACAAGTAGTTTTCTCTCTTTTTCTAATTTCAAATATTTCTTCTCACTTTCCTACACATATCTATGTAATATTATAGCTTCTAGTTTTTCTTGTCTTCTCCTTATCCGTACTTGATTTTTTTACTTTACCCACTGTCTCTAACTCACTCTCGCTCTCTCTTTCTCTCTTCTTCTATCGCCAATTCACAGTCAATCTCTCTCATGATCTTGTGTTTTGTAGCGAGAAACGTGTCTTCGACTTTGTTTTCTAACCATTTCCTTTTTCCCATTTTCTTTTCCTTCTTCTACTTCTTCTTCTTCTTTTTCTTTCTCACCTTCTCCTCTTCCTCCTCTATAAATGGAGAATAGTGTCTTGAGATGAATAGTGAGTGTACTTTTGTTTTCAAGCCAATTTCTTCTTCTTCTTCTTCTTCTTCTTCTTCTTCTTCATCATCATCATCATCTCATCATCTTCTTCTTTTCTTTCTTCTTCTTTTTTTCTTGCTCTACCATCATAACATTCTCCTTATTGTATTGTATTCCCTTTCTAATTTTGTGTTGCTTTATGTCTCTTTTCTGCAATATAGATGTTTCTTATTCACTCTAACTCTCTCTCTCCAACACACTTCTACTCCCACTCATTTTCCTTCTATCGCTCGTCCTCCTCTTCTTCCTCATCCCCCTTCTCCTCATCCTCATCCTTTTCTTCCTCCTTCTCCTCTTCCTCCTCCTCCTCCTCCTCCTCCCTCCTCCTCCTCCTCCTCCTCCTCCTCCTCCTCCTCCTCCTCTTCTTCTTTCTCTTTCTTCTCCTCCTACTCTACATCTTCTTCCTCTTCCAGCAGTCATTTCCTTTCTAAATTGATGTTGTTTTATTTTGTGTTTCTGAGCATTTTTTTACATTGCGTTTTTGTTACCAACTTACCTGTACACCACTCATTTTTACTCTCTCTTTCTCTCTCACTCTCTGCATCACTCTCTCTCTCACACACCCCTCACTCTCTCTCTCTCTCTCTCTCTCTCTCTCTCTCTCTCTATATATATATATATATATATATATGCTGTATTCTTCTCTCGATACTCTATTTCTTCAGTCACTCACTCTCTCTCATACACTGTCATTCTCTCTCTCTCTCTTTCCTAGTATAATAACTCTCCTCGATTTCCGCTTCTACGAGTTCAGTTCTTTTGAATGTTGGTACAAATGCACTGTTGCCAAGTTTCGCTGGTTTTCCTTTTCTATTTACTCTCCTAATACACTATGCCTTCTACCTACCACTAATTTTTCTACTTCTACTACTCCTTCTTCTTCTTATTTATCATTCATCTATTTATTTATAATTATTATTGAACGAAAATCCAAATTAAATGCTGTACAAATCACCCCGAAGACTTCTGCTACTGCAAATATTGACAACAGGGTAAACAGCTAGATGGAAATTCGATATCTCAGTAATTTTAATTTATTTCTGCATTGATAGCTCTATCCTGTTTTGTATCAAGTTATGGTGTTGTGTATCAAGTTGAGATGATACTGTATCATGTTGTGGTTGTTCTTGTTCTATAGTGAGGTCCTCGTTATAATGACAGTACTTTGATTAACATTGGTGTTGCTATCCTTGTCTATCATTCATAAAAGCAAATCTCGGTATCCTTTTCTCGCTCGGCAACGTTCCAGATAGTTTTTTAATTATGGCTACAATATAATTCTGAACTATGAATGGTTGGATGAAAGGAACAACAGGCTTAAAGCCCAGAACTGTTCCTTTCCCAAATTTAGATAGAAATTGTCCATAAATAGGTTATGATTTTTTAATTTATATTTCATTTCTCCACACCAATTATCTGTTATTCAGATACTGGAAACTTGGACCTGGAATCCTAACTTCGCCCCAATAAAGACTTTATATCAATCAATTTCTGTTCCTTTGTGTAGAGAGTTAGTGGGGAGGATATTTTTAATATTCTTTCCGAAGAATGGACATTGATATGTCCAAAGCTCCGCCAATTTATGTAGATGCATAACATATAATTATTATCTATAGTTATTATATTACAATTGCTTTTTTCATATCATATACATTCAATAATTATTTTCTTAGTCTATATTAGTAAATTCATCTATAATTTTGCTGTATTGTAAGCTATTGTATATAAGTGTATAAGCCAGTATATATTGTAATCTACATAAATAAAGTACTCAATCAATCAATCCCTCAAAATTGTATGAAAGAGAGGACCTGGAATCCTAACTTCGCCCTAATAAAGACTTTAATCAATCAATGTCTGTCAGTATTTCTCTCTTTTTCTATCTATATCAATTTTTTCTAATGTCTTCTTTTCTCTTTCACTCTCTCTCTCACTCTCTCTCTCGTTTACACGGACGTGTGTTGATGGGAAAGGATATTATTTTATATCCTTTTTAGAGAATCGACAATTATTTGTTGAAACACCGCCGATTTATGAAGTTACATCATATTATTATATTATCGTTATTCTAATTGTATTCTATATTTTATTCTCATTGATTAATTATTTATACTTTGTACAATTCGTTTAATAACTAGCATTATCGTCATTTAATGTAAATTAGTGTTTAAGCCAGTAAATATTGTAACATACATAAATAAAGAAATCTAATCTAATCTCCCTCAAAATTGTATGACAGAGAGGACCTGGAATCCTAACTTCGCCCCAATGAAGACTTTAATCAATCAATGCGTGTCTCTCAGTATTTCTCTCTTTTTCTATCTATATTACCTTTCTCTACTATCTATTATTTTTTTTTAATATTCTTTCCGAAGAATGGACATTGATATGTCCAAAGCTCCGCCAATTTATGTACATGCATTACAATATTATCTATAGTTATCACAAATTGCTTTTTTCATATCATTATACAGTTCATAAAATCATTTTCTTAGTCTATATTATGTAAATTCATCTATAATGTTGCTGTATTGTAAGCTATTGTATATAAGTGTATAAGCCAGTATATATTGTAATCTACATAAATAAAGTACTCAATCAATCTCTCTCTCTCTCTCCATTGGTAGAGAGTTAGTGGAAAGGATATTTTTAATATTGTTTCCGAAGAATGGACATTGATATGTCCAAAGCTCCGCCAATTTATATAGATACATTATAATAGTATCTATTTTATTTATAGTTTGTAAATAATCTATATATATTTGTAAATTGATCCATACTTTTGCTGTATTGTAAGCTATTGTATATAAGTGTAAAAGCCACTATATATTGTAATCTACATCAATAAAGTACTCAATCAATCAATCTCTCTCCCTCGCTCTTGCTCTCTCTCTCTTCTCTCTCTCTCTCTCTTCTCTCTCTCTCTCTCTCTCTGTCATAAAGAGATTCTCCTTAAACAGTCAGAATTCCTCCTAAATAACACTTTTCTCACCCCATTTAAACAGAACTGCCATCTTGCCGTGCATCCCAGACCAGCCCTAGTCATCAACCCCCATAAACAACACCATTACGGCTACATTCCCCCATTACCGCCACCTCCAACTGAATCCCAACCTCCAGATCACTGCTACCAACTCAACTGCACCGGTTGCAATGGCCTTGCACTTGAACTGCTACTAGGTTGGTACCAGTGCTTGATGATGATTCACCACCTTCTGGCAGTGTTAGCTAAATGGGGGTAGCGTTGAAGGTGTTCATATGGAATGGTGACAGTAATTAAGTGAATTGTAGTGTGAGGTTGGTAACCATGTTGTTGCCAGCCGGCAGGTAAAACAGAGACAGACCTGTTAGTTGAAATTTTAGTTTTAGTTTATAGTTGAGATTCGTTCGGGAAGCACGTTTAGTGTTCTTGTGTTCTGTGTTCTGTGAAAATTTGTGTTCTGTGTAAATCTATGTAGTGTTCTGTGGATAGGTCTACAGTAGTTAACAGTATACTGTGGATATAGTCTGTTTACAGTAGTGTATCCAGTTTTATATATTCTAAAAGTTTGGCATCAGTTATCATATTAATTGAAAGTTTGTGTTCTGTTAGTTTTCTATCTATGTTGTCTACTGTGAATAGGTGGTCCACAGTAGTTAACAGTATACTGTGGATACAGTCTGTTTACAGTAGTGTATTCAGATTCATATATTCTAAAAGTTTGGCATCAGTTATCATATTAATTGAAAGTTTGTGTTCTGTTTGTTTTCTATCTATGTAGTCTACTGTGAATAGGTGGTCCACAGTAGTTAACAGTATACTGTGGATACAGTCTGTTTACAGTAGTGTATTCAGATTTATATATTGTAATCTACATAAATAAAGTACTCAATCAATCTCTCTCTCTCTCTCTCCATTGGTAGAGAGTTAGTGGAAAGGATATATTGAATATTGTTTCCGAAGAATGGACATTGATATGTCCAAAGCTCCGCCAATTTATGTAGATACATTATAATATTATCTATTTTATTTATAGTTTGTTAATTTATTTAATTTAAATATATTTTGTAAATTCATCCATAATTTTGCTGTATTGTAAGCTATTGTATATAGTGTATAAGCCACTATATATTGTAATCTACATGAATAAAGTACTCAATCAATCAATCTCTCTCCCTCGCTCTTGCTCTCTCTCTCTCTCTCTCTCTCTCTCTCTCCTCTCTCTCTCTCTCTCTCTCTCTCTGTCATAAAGAGATTCTGCTTAAACTGTCAGAATTCCTCCTAAATAACACTTTTGTCACCCCATTTAAACAGAACTGCCATCTTGCCGTGCATCCCAGACCAGCCCTAGTCATCAACCCCCATACACAACACAATTACGGCTCCATTCCCCCATCACTGCCACCTACATCTGAATCACAACCTCCAGATCACTACTACCAACCCAACTGCACCGGTTGCAATGGCCTTGCACTTGAACTGCTACTAGGTTGGTACCAGTGCTTGATGATGATGATTCACTCTCTTCTGGCAGTGTTAGCTAAATGGGGGTTGCGTTGAAGGTAACCATAAGAAATGGTGACAGTTTTTAAGTGAATTGTAGTGTGAGGTTGGTATCCATGTTGTTGCCAGCCGGCAGGTAAAACGGAGACAGACTTGTTGTTAGTTGAAATTTTAGTTTTAGTTTATAGTTGAGATTCGTTCGGGAAGCACGTTTTGTGTTCCGTGAAAATTTGTGTTCTGTGTTAATCTATGTAGTGTACTGTGAATAGGTCTACAGTAGTTAACAGTATACTGTGGATATAGTCTGTTAACAGTAGTGTATTCAGATTTATGTTCTAAAAGTTTGGGATCAGTTATCATATTAATTGAAAGTTTGTGTTCGGTTTGTTTTCTATCTATGTAGTCTACTGTGAATAGGTCTACAGTAGTTAACAGTATACTGTGGATACAGTCTGTTGACAGTAGTGTATCCAGATTTATATATTCTAAAAGTTTGGGATCATTTATCATATTAATTGAAAGTTTGTGTTCGGTTTGTTTTCTATCTATGTAGTCTACTGTGAATAGGTCTACAGTAGTTAACAGTATACTGTTGATCAGTACTGTCTGTTCGACAGTAGTGTATCCAGATTTATATAGTTCTAAAAGTTTGGCATCATTATCATATAATTGAAAGTTTGTGTTCTGTTTGTTTTCTATCTATGTAGTCTACTGTGAATAGGTGGTCTACAGTAGTTAACAGTATACTGTGGATACAGTCTGTTTACAGTAGTGTATTCAGATTTATATATTCTAAAAGTTTGGCATCAGTTATCATATTAATTGAAAGTTTGTTTTCTTGTTGTTTTCTATCTAGGCTATGTAGTGTACTGTGAATAGGTGGTCCACAGTAGTTAACAGTATACTGTGGATACAGTGTGTTTACAGTAGTGTATTCAGATTTATATATTCTAAAATTTTGGGATCAGTTATCATATTGATTGAAAGTTTGTGTACTTGTTGTTTTCTATCTATGTAGTCTACTGTGAATAGGTCTACAGTAGTTAACAGTATACTGTGGATATAGTCTGTTTACAGTAGTGTATTCAGATTTATATATTCTAAAAGTTTGGCATCAGTTATCATATTAATTGAAAGTTTGTGTTCTGAATATCTTTTTAGTGTACTGTCTATAGTGTTTACAGTAGTGTATTAGGATAATTATATTATATAATAAAAGTGTATCCAGTTTGTTTTAAACGTTTGTGTTTTAAAAGTTTCTTAGAAATTGATTATAGACTAGTGTATTGTGTAAACTGAATGCACTAGTGTATTAAGATTTATTTACTAAAAGTTCACCTTTTCAGTTGAGAAAGATAGGAGGACAACGTTGCCGATTTTCTGTCTTTAATGCCTTCTATAGACGACGGTAGCTGATACAGGTTTATTGATGTAATATTACATTTATTACATTCCTTAATCACAACATCAAATTAATGATTGGGAGAGAATCAACAGGATAAACCCAAAACTGTTCCTCTCCATAATTTTGATAAAAATAGTCCAAATGAGGTTATGAAAACACTTTTATAAAGATCACAAAAATTTACAGTCCAAATAAACATTATACTAAAAATTTTGTATCTCGGTTGATCAGAAGGATGAAACAAATTATTATTACACTTGAAAATGCATTAATAAATTGAAAAATATTTAAAAAATTGATAAATTTGAAGCCAGAAAAATCACAAAAACATTCACTATCATATTAACTGTTCATTCTCGTTCAAAATATTCAATTATATTTTTTTTAAACAATCAATTATATTTTTTAATAATTTCATAATGAATTTACCAATTAAGATGAAATATTTTGTGTAATATGAATTCTGCATTGTCAAAAGACGATCTGGCAACAGAGCAAAGCGAGAAAGAGATAGCGTTATCAGCTTTGTTGAATGATAGACAAGGATAGCAACACCATAGCTAATCAAACGCTGCCATTACAACGTCGACCTCATTTTAGTATGTTTTAAAAGTTTGGGATCAGTTCATATAAGTTTAATTAAAAGTATGTGTTGTTTTTTTTTTATATTGCATTTCAGTTCCATTCTAAAAACCCTATAAGAATTTTTGGGCTTGAATTTTCAACACATCAGATCTAAAAACATTGTGTAGATTTTTAGAAATTTGAAAAATCACATCTTTTTCAAAAAATACTAATTTCTGGATATTTTGAAAGTAGCATTAGATGTTTTCTAACCGTTCTTAACGAATTTCAATTTTAAATTTAAAAATTTCTCAATTTCCAGTGGTTAGGAATCCACCTGAAACGATACGCTCATTTATATTTGATTCTCATTTCCCACGCACAAGCCTTGGTCATATTTGGACATCATCTTGAGTAAAATAAACACATAGAGTAATAAATCCATCCAATGCTATAGTGAGGTCCACGTTATAACGGCAGTGGAGGAAGATAGAGAACAACGTTGCCGATCCTCTGTCTTGTCAATGCCTTCCATAGACGGTAGTTGATAGAGGTTCATTGATGTCATATTAACAGTACATTCTCGTTTAAAATAATCAATTATGATTTATTGAGCAAGAAATTATATTTTTCAATAGTTCCATAATGAATTTAAATAACTAAGATGAAGTATTTTGACAATTAATTATTAACTCTACATTGTTGAAAGACGATCCGGCAACAGAGCAAAGCGAGAAAGAGTGATGATTTGTGGAATGATAGACAAGGATAGCAACACCAATGTTAATCAAATACTGCCATTATAACGTGGACCTCACTATAGCAATTAGTGTTTGACAATATGATACAGTATCAACACAATATGATACAGAATCATCTCAACTTGATACACAACACTATAACTTGATACAAAACAGGAAAGAGCTATCTGGTTTGTGGAATGATAGACAAGGATAGCAACACCAATGTTAATCAAACACTGCCATTATAACGTGGACCTCACTATAGCAATTAGTGTTCGACAATATGATACAGTATCAACACAATATGATTCAGTATCATGTCAACTTGATACACAGCCCCATAATTTGATACAAAACAGGATAGAGCTATCTGCTTTGTGGAATGATAGACAAGGATAGCAACACCAATGTTAATCAAATACTGCCATTATAACGTGGACCTCACTATAGCAATTAGTGTTTGACAATATGATACAGTATCAACACAATATGATTCAGTATCATGTCAACTTGATACACAACACCATAATTTGATACAAAACAGGATAGAGCTATCTGCTTTGTGGAATGATAGACAAGGATAGCAACACCAATGTTAATCCAATACTGCCATTATAACGTGGACTATAATGAACAAATTTGATGACAAAAATTTGGGTCAAAACTTTTGCGTAGTAAATGCTCCACATTTGTCAAACAATAAATTATTCATAATTTTTCCATTAACTGACACTATAATAAATTAGACTAATTGCGCCCAATAAGGGAAAAATGATTGAATCATCATCATCATCATCATCATGAAATTAGGCTACTGAAAAAGGAAATTTTAAGAACTCAATGCCTTGTTAAAACTGCCAATTCAACAGACATTTTTGAATCTTTTTTCAGTGAATTTATCACTGAATATTTGTGAAAAAATATGAAATACGAACCATGAATAATATAGAGCAAAAATTATAGACAATGATTTCAAATTTTATTTATTTTTTCTATCAATTTCTATCTTCATCATCATACTATTCAAAATTTCCCTCTTCTTCTTCTTCTCATTCTTCTACTCCTTCTTTTTCGTCATCATCTTCCTACTCTTTTTATCCGTTTCATTATCTGTTTCTTCTCCTTTTTCCTCCTTGTTATACTTTTTGTCAATTCCTCTTCTCTTTCAATTGTCTTATGCTATCTTCTTCTTCTTCTATCTATCTTGAATTTGTAATCGTTTCTTCATCTTTCAGTGAAAAAATATGAAATACGAACCATGAATAATATAGAGCAAAAATTACAGACAATCATTTCAAATTTTATTTATTTTTTTATCAATTTCTATCTTCATCATCATAATATTTAAAATTGCCCTCTTCTTCTTCTTCTTCTTCTTCTTCTCAATCTTCTATTTCTTCTCATTCTTCTACTCCTTCTTTTTCGTCTTCATCTTCCTACTCTTTTTATCCGTCTTATTATCTGTTTCTTCTCGTTTTCCTCCTTGTTATACTTTTTGTTAATCCCTCTTCTCTTTTAATTTTCTTATGCTATCTTCTTCTTCTTCTCAACAGAGCAAAGCGAGAAAGAGTGATGATTTGTCGAATGATAGACAAGGATAGCAACACCAAAGTTAATCAAATACTGCCATTATAACGTGGACCTCACTATAGCAATAAATTAGTGTTTGACAATATGATACAGTATCAACACAATATGATACAGAATCATCTCAATTTGATACACAACACCATAATTTGATTACAATCGACCCATATCTTTGATTTGTAATCGTTTCTTCATCTTTCAAAACTTCTTCCTTCCGGCATCCCTCCCTTTGTTTCTTCTTCGTCATCATCATCATCATTATCATCTTCTTCTTTTCCTTCTTCTTCATCAACAACATCCTTTGCTTCTCCTTGAATTCTTTTTCTACTCCTTCTTCTTCTTCTTCTTCTTCTTCATCATAATCATCATCTTCTTCTTTTCCTTCTTCTTCATCAACAACATCCTTTGCTTCTCCTTGAATTCTTTTTCTACTCCTTCTTCCTCTTCTTCTTCTTCATCATCATCATAATCATCTTTTTCTTCTTTTCCATCATAATCATCATCTTCTTCTTTTCCTTCTTCTTCATCAACAACATCCTTTGCTTCTCCTTGAATTCTTTTTCTACTCCTTCTTCTTCTTCTTCTTCTTCTTCATCATAATCATCATCTTCTTCTTTTCCTTCTTCTTCATCAACAACATCCTTTGCTTCTCCTTGAATTCTTTCTCTACTCCTTCTTCTTCTTCATCATCATAATCATCTTTTTAATCTTTTTCATCATAATCATCATCTTCTTCTTCTTCTTCATAATTCTTTCTTCTCCTTCACCTACTTTTCCTTTTTCTCCTTCATCGTTTACCCATTCTCCATGTTTTACAATAGACTTTCAAGACATAGGCCCGGTTGCACAACAGCCGGTTAAATTTTAACCGTGATTAATTTCACGAGAACCAAGCAGAGAAGGCGTTTTTGAAAAGACAGCATCTCTGAATGGTTCTCGTGGAATTAATCACGGTTAAAATTTAACCCGCTGTTGTGCAACCGGCACTTAGATTTCTGCTTCTAAAAAATGTAAAATTTTCCACAATAATTAACTTACTGTGCAGTTAAATTTGTTTGGTTCTTATATCTGTTGTCAAGTAACTTTTACAAAATAAACGAAGCTCACTTCCAAAATAAAGCACTAATTTCATGTACTTGATCACGCTTAAATAGTTATGTTAAATTTCATGGTCCTCAAAAAAAAATCAAATAATTATGTTGAAAAGTAAAAGTTTCGGCCAATTTAAGGAGTGTACGTGACTTAAGTTCAATACATTTATACTACTATCTTACAATATTTGTTTTGTTATCAATATTATTATCAGTGTTTTGTCGGATGATTTTCAAATTGTTTGTTCGGAGATATCCATATCTTCTCAAACAAAAACCTACTATAGTGAGGTCCACGTTATAATGGCAGTATTTGATCAACATTGGTGTTGCTATCCTTGTCTATCATTCCACAAAGCAGATAGATCTATCCTGTTCTGTATCAAATTAAGGTGTTGTGTATCAAATTGAGATGATTCTGTATCATATTGTGGAACACTAATTGCTATAGTGAGGTCCACGTTATAATGGCAGTATTTGATTAATATTGGTGTTGCTATCCTTGTCTATCATTCCTCAAAGCAGATAGCTCTATCCTGTTTTGTATCAAATTATGGTGTTGTGTATCACGTTGACATGATACTGTATTATATTGTGTTGATACTGTATCATATTGTCGAACACTAATTGCTATAGTGAGGTCCACTTTATAATGGCAGTATTTGATTAACATTGGTGTTGCTATCCTTGTCTATCATTCCTCATAGCAGATAGCTCTATTCTGTTTTGTATCAAATTATGGTGTTGTGTATCAAGTTGAGATGATACTGTATCATTTTGTCGAACACTAATTGCTATAGTGAGGTCCACGTTGTAATGGCAGTATTTGATTAATATTGGTGTTGCTATCCTTGTCTATCATTCCACAAAGCAGATAGCTCTATCCTGTTTTGTATCAAATTTAGGTGTTGTGTATCAAGTTGAGATGATACTGTATTATATTTTGTTGATACTGTATCATATTGTCGAACACTAATTGCTATAGTGAGGTCCACGTTATAATGGCAGTATTTGATCAACACTGGTGTTGCTATCCTTGTCTATCATTCCACAAAGCAGATAGCTCCAACCTTTTCTAGCTCCGTAACTTTGCCAAATCGTGTTTCAACAATGTAGAAATATACCTAATTGACAAATATTCAACCTCATTTATGAAAATCCATAATTTAATCATTGAAAACTACATTTTCCCGAGGAATAGAAAATGATTGATTCAATAAATTATAATGATCTATACTATAATAAAGGAAAGAACTGGCTTATACAGGTAGGGGATAGGAAATTCACGAATGACGCATCATCACGTCTCAACTACTCAACTCATTAACTTCGCATTTTGCATATACATTCTTAATTTACCGAGGATGGTTATAGACCTTGTAGACCTGTTTCAAACTATTCAAGATTCCACTCGGTCAAGTTTTCAGTTTGTCTAGACGCTTGCGGAGCTTGGGTTACCCTCCAGTATTCAATATTATTAATATTATAATGTTTAAAATATTTTAGACAAAAATGAACAGTTAATATTACATCAGATATACTGGTATCAGTAGTTATCCTCTATAGGAGACAGTGGCAAGGCAGAGAATCGGCAACGCTGTTGTACTATATTTCTCCACCGCCATTATAACGTGGACCTCACTATAGAACAAGAACAACCACAACATGATACAGTATCATCTCAACTTGATACACAACACCATAATTTGATACAAAACAGGATAGAGCTATCTGCTTTGTGGAATGATAGACAAGGATAGCAACACCAATGTTAATCAAATACTGCCATTATAACGTGGACCTCACTATAGAACAAGAACAACCACAACAAGATACAGTATCAACACAATATGATTCAGTATCATGTCAACTCGATACACAACACCATAATTTGATACAAAACAGGATAGAGCTATCTGCTTTGTGGAATGATAGACAAGGATAGCAACACCAATGTTAATCAAATACTGCCATTATAACGTGGATCTCACTATAGAGTTGAAAGAGAAAATAGGAGAAATAATAGTGCTAGAAGATGGTGAGAGAGAGAGAGTGTTAGTGTGTGTGAGGGATTGAGAGATTGATTGATTGATTGAGTACTTTATGTAGATTACAATATATACTGGCTTATACACTTATATACAATAGCTTACAATACAGCAAAATTATAGATGAATTTACATAATATAGACTAAGAAAATAATTATTGAACTGTATATGATATGAAAAAGCAATTTGTAATATAATAACTATAGATAATTATATTGTAATGCATCTACATAAATTGGCGGAGCTTTGGACATATCAATGTCCATTCTTCGGAAAGAATATTCAAAATATCCTCCCCACTAACTCTCTACCAAATATGGTACTGTAGTGAGGGTGAGAGAGTGATAGAGTAGAGAGAGGGAGGGATTGAGTGAGTGAGAGAAAGTGAGATTGATAGAGCGAGTGTGTGGGAGGGAGAGTTCGTGAAAGAGTTAGAGTGAGTGGGATTGAGAGAGTGTGAGTGAGAGAGAAATAGAACCCCAAAATTCCAAGTAGACCCTTCCTTTCATGAGTCACCTTGACCTACATTATAAACAGCCACTATATACATATAAACAGTTATATATAGTTACATACAAACAGTTATATATACAGCTAAACATCTTCATCCTGCAGTGAGGTCCACGTTATAATGGCAGTATTTGATTAATATTGGTATTGCTATCCTTGTCTATCATTCCACAAAGCAGATAGCTCTATCCTGTTTTGTATCAAATTAAGGTGTTGTGTATCAAGTTGAGATGATACTGTATTATATTTTGTTGATACTGTATCATATTGTCGAACACTATTGCTATAGTGAGGTCCACGTTATAATGGCAGTATTGATCACACTGGTGTTGCTATCCTTGTCTATCATTCCACAAAGCAGATAGCTCCAACCTTTTCTAGCTCCGTAACTTTGCCAAATCGTGTTTCAACAATGTAGAAATATACCTAATTGACAAATATTCAACCTCATTTATGAAAATCCATAATTTAATCATTGAAAACTACATTTTCCCGAGGAATAGAAAATGATTGATTCAATAAATTATAATGATCTATACTATACTAAAGGAAAGAACTGGCTTATACAGGTAGGGGATAGGAAATTCACGAATGACGCATCATCACGTCTCAACTACTCAACTCATTAAACTTGACATTTTGCATATACATTCTTAATTTACCGAGGATGGTTATAGACCTTGTAGACCTGTTTCAAACTATTCAAGATTCCACTCGGTCAAGTTTTCATTTTGTCTAGACTCTTGCGGAGCTTGGGTTACCCTCCAGTGTTCAATATTATTAATATTTATGAAATATTAATAATAATTAATATTAAGAATAATAATATAACAATAATTAATATTAATAATTTATTAATAATATTATATTATTATTATTATTATATTTGAATTTTTGAAATATTTAAGACAAGAATGAACAGTAATATTACATCAGATATACCGGTATCAGTAGTTATCCTCTATAGGAGACAGTGGCAAGGCAGAGAATCGGCAACGCTGTTGTACCATATTTCTCCACTGCCAGTAAAACGTGGACCTCACTATAGAACAAGAACAACCACAACATGATACAGTATCATCTCAACTTGATACAAAACACCATAATTTGATACAAAACAGGATAGAGCTATCTGCTTTGTGGAATGATAGACAAGGATAGCAACACCAATATTAATCAAATACTGCCATTATAACGTGCACCTTACTATAGAGTTGAAAGAGAAAATAGGAGAAATAATAGTGCTAGAAGATGGTGAGAGAGAGAGAGAGGGAGTGTGTGTGTGAGGGATTGAGAGATTGATTGATTGATTGAGTACTTTATTAATGTAGATTACAATATATACTGGCTTATACACTTATATCCAATAGCTTACAATACAGCAAAATTATAGATGAATTTACATAATATAGACTAAGAAAATAATAATTATTGAACTGTATAATGATATGAAAAAGCAATTTGTAATATAATAACTATAGATAATATTGTAATGCATCTACATAAATTGGCGGAGCTTTGGACATATCAATGTCCATTCTTCGGAAAAAATATTCAAAATATCCTCCCCACTAACTCTCTACCAAATAAGGTACTGTAGTGAGGGTGAGAGAGTGATAGAGTAAGAGAGAGGGTGGGATTGAATGAGTGAGAGAAAGTGTGATTGATAGAGCGCGTGTGTGGGAGGGAGAGTTCGTGAAAAGAGTTAGAGTGAGTGGGATTGTGAGAGTGTGAGTGAGAGAGAAATAGAACCCCAAAATTCCAAGTAGACCCCTCCTTTCATCAGTCACCTTGACCTACATTATAAACAGCCACTATATACATATAAACAGCTATATATAGTTACATACAAACAGTTATATATACAGCTGAACATCTTCATCCTATAGTGAGGTCCACGTTTATAATGGCAGTATTTGTTTAACATTGGTGTTGCTATCCTTGTCTATCATTCCACAAAGCAGATAGCTCTATCCTGTTCTGTATCAAATTAAGGTGTTGTGTATCAAGTTGAGATGATACTGTATCATATTGTGTTTATACTGTATCATATTGTCGAACTCTAATTGCTATAGTGAGGTCCACGTTATAATGGTAGTGTTTGATTAACATTGGTGTTGCTATCCTTGTCTACCATTCCACAAAGCAGATAGCTCTATCCTGTTCTGTATCAAGTTGAGATGATACTGTATCATATTGTGTTGATACTGTATAATATTGTCGAACACTAATTGCTATAGTGAGGTCCACGTTATAAAGACAGTATTTTGATTAGCTATGTTATTGCTATCCTTCTCTATCATTCAACAAGCCGATAGCGCTATCTCTTTCTCGCTTTGCTCTGTTGCCACATCGTCTTTCAAAACTGTAGGATTACTAATTAATTAACAAAATACTTCATCTTAATTATGAAATGATAGAAAATATAATTTCTTGCTCAATAAAATTTCATTGATTATTTAAAACGAGAATGAACAGTTAATGTTACATAAATAAACCTGTATCAGCTACCGTCTATAGAAGGCATTGACACCACTGAGGATCGGCAACGTTGTTCTCCTATCTTTCTCCACTGCCATTATAACGTGGACCTCACTATAGTCAGTTTCAGCTCATTCTGTCAGTATCACCCATGAATAACATCAATTCAGACTCACTCAAATAATGCTGCCATTTTGAAATATGAATGTCACAGAAAATACAAATATTCAAACTTTATACCTATTTTGAGGAAAATCTGCTTCTATAGACACATTTATTTATATTACTATATATTATATAGACTATATATAACAGACAACCTACTGGTGTCTCTGAATTTTGGGTGATTGTGAAGAAGAAGAAGAAGCTGAAGGATAAAAAGAAATGTTGAAGAAGAAGAAGTGGTGCGAGAAGGAGGAGATTGTGAAGAAGGAGGAGGAGAAAAAGAAGAAGAAGTAGAAGGTGAAGAAGAAAAAGAAGATGAGGAATAGGAAATTGTATGGTGGCGAAGGTGATGGTTATGAAGAAGATGAACAAGGTGTAGAAGAAGAAGAAGAAGGTTGTGATGGTGGAAGAGAGAAGAAGAAGAAGAAGAAGAAGAAGAAGAAGAAGAAGTGAGAAAGGAATGTCTGCTAGCTAGCTCCCCCTTCCATGATATTCTATTCTTAGAACACACTAACATCTTCTATTACTATTGAAAGTAGACTATATTGGGGCTGTTGGAATTCCCCTTCTATTTATTCTTCTTCTTTTTCTCCTTCTTCTTCTTCTTCTTCTTCATCTTCTCCTCCACCTTCTCATTCTTCCTCACCATCGTGTTATTCTTCTTCACCTTCTTCCTCATCCTCTCTTTTAAACCCCTCTTTTAACCTCCCTTTTTTTCTCTCTTTTAATTCTTTCCGTTCTTCATCCACAACTACTTCTTGTCTCTTCCTATCCTTCTTATTTGCATCCTCCCTCTTCTTCTTTATTCCTTTCAACTTCTTCTTGTTCATCATTTTCTCTCCTCCTAGTTCTTCTTCTTTTCCTTCTTTCATTTTTCCTGTTCATCTACTACCACCACTTCTGCCAATCGTCCTATACTTCTACTTCTTCTTCTCCTTCTCCTTCTTTATATCCTTAAACTTCTTCTTTTTCTTGTTTTTCGTTTCCTCTCCTCCCACCTCCATCCTCAAATTTTGCATTCGCCCAAAATTTTATACCTATCCCCAATATAAAAAATCACGCATACTTGAATAGAATAATTTAAATATTTGTATTTTTAATCTATTATTTTATCAATTTGAAAAAGGGTACTATAATTCTATTTTTTAAATAAAAATATCGACAGGCTAGATGGTTTGATCATAATCCAAGCCACTCATATTACATTCGACAATATTACAATATCAAATTAATGATTGAAATTTAAATTTATTCACAACACTGATATATTTTACAAATATTTTTACAATGCAATCATTATAAAGAAACAGTATCATGATGGAAAAAAGAAAAGAACTTGAGTAGCTTAACAGCTGTGATTGAAGTTCTACACTATTGTTATTGTACATTATAATATGAACGAGACAGTCACTTGATTTTGGTAACTAAAATAAAAAAAAGTCTTTTTGCAAATTCACACAAACAGATTATGGGACATAATCAACAGGATAAACCCAAAACTGTTTTTCTCCCTAATTTTGATAAAAATAGTCCAAATAAGGTAATGAAAACACTCCTATAAAATCACAAAAATTCACAGTCCGAATATACATAATACTAAAAACTCTGTATCTCGGTTGATACAGAAATAATTTCAAGTTATTATTCAATAATTTTCCTATTTAATATCAGCGTTAACTTTCAATACAACTAGGCCACACAGACCTATTTCTATGATTTCATAATTTTCCTATTTCTAATAATCATCATTTTTCCAACAATACTATTCTACCAGCCATAACAATATGCTTGTAGAGACTTTCACTCTAAGTGTCAGTATTTATTACAGTTAAACTCCTCTGCTCACCATTTAGCCATTAGTGACAGTTTTTAGATGGATACCACTAAATAGGGAAATGGAGAAAATACAACTCAGCACGCCTTTTCTAGAAAAATCTATCGTGGGAAACTGTAAGGATGAAAATCAGCTGAAATTTATTTTCCAGGGAAAATTCGTGATGTTGACTGTAATTTATCCTATATTTTATTCTATAATATTATAGTGGGGTCCACGTTATAATGGCAGTGGAGAAAGATAGGAGAACAACGTTGCCGATCCTCTGTCTTGATCAATGCCTTCTATAGACGGTAGCTGATACAGGTTTATTGATATAATATTAACTGTTCATTCTCATTCAAAATAATCAATTACTAGTAGTTCTGTGAACAGTAGACCTCACGCAGTATTCTCATCCACAAGTACCTGATTGAAACTATAGACCTTATGGAAATACAGCAATAGACTGGCTTCTCCACACATCTGTGTAATCACTTGTCAGCTGATTTATGATGAATAATTCTATAGTCTGATTTTCACTCTAATATTGGCGTATGAAGGAGGCTCCTTTTTCCTTTGATATTATCCTTGTAATGCAATATTTTCAAAAACCTTGTATATACGTCGACGCGCAATTAAAAAAGGAACATACCTGTCAAATTTCATGAAAATCTATTACCGCGTTTCGCCGTAGATGCGCAACATAAAAACATTAAGAGAAATGCCAAACCGTCGACTTGAATCTTAGACCTCACTTCGCTGGGTCAAATACGCAATTATTATATTTTATTGAGCAAGAAATTATATTTTTCAATAAATTCATAATGAATTTTAATGATTAAGATGAAATATTTTGTTAATTCATTATTAATTATACATTGTTAAAAGCCGATCTGGCAACAGAGCAAAGCGAGAAAGAGATAGCGCCGCTATCTGCTTTGTTGAATGATAGACAAGGATAGCAATATCATTGCTAATCAAACACTGCCATTATAACGTGTGAGGTCCACGTTATAATGGCAGTGTTTGATAAGCAATGGTATGCTATCATTATCTATCATTTAACAAAGCAGATAGCGCTATCTCTCCCTCGCTTTGCTCTGTTGATATAATTTATGTTTTATAATAATATTGTAAAACATGTCAGTGTTGTGAATAAATTTTAATTCCAAGAAAAAAACTGTGCTCTGCAAGGATCTGATAAAAGACAAAATACTTGACAAACTGAATTCTTGAAGAATTGAAAATAGGCCTATAACCATCCTCGGTAAATTAAGAATGTATATGCAAAATGCCAAGTTAATGAGTTGAGTAGTTGAGACGTGATGATGCGTCATTCGTGAATTTCCTATCCCCTACCTGTATAAGCCAGTTCTTTCCTTTATTATAGTATAGATTAGAGCAGTTTCAACTAAATTCATACACTATATGATACTAGCGTGGGATTGGAATTTGAATTTATCAGTTACTTCTTATCATCTCCTTCTACTTCTCCAATTCCTCCACCTCCTCCTCTTCTTCTTCTTCTTCTTCTTCTTCTTCTGTCATCTTCTTCTTCTTTTTCTTCTTCTTTACTTCATCCTCTTCTTCTATTTCTTTTCTTCTTCTTCTTCTCATCATTGTTGATAAGACCATGTGTTTCTATTTACCTAGTTTCATATCATTTCAATGTGTACTTACTGTCTGTGGAGGATTGAGTTCATTGAAATGAAGTTATCTAAGGCCAAGGTCAAATTTTTATCTCTGTCACTCACTCTCCCTCTCTCTCTTTTCTTCTTCCTCTCCCAATCTCACTCTCTTACTCTTCATGTTACCAGACATAATCTGGTTTTTTTTCCAGTTGGATTTCCCCATCATTTTCTCAACTCAGTCTGTTCTATTTATTTCAAATTATTTTATTTTTTCCAGTTCTCTCATTCCATCTTCATCTCTCTGTCTCTAGTTTACCACTCTCTTTCCTCCTTTCACTCTCTCTCTCTCACTTTCCTCCTTTCTCTTTCTCTCTCTCTCTCTCTTTTGGTAGAGAGTTAGTGGGGAGGATATTTTTAATATTCTTTCCGAAGAATGGACATTGATATGTCCAAAGCTCCGCCAATTTATGTAGATGCATAATAATATGATTATTATCTATAGTTATTATATTACAAACTGCTTTTTCATATCATATACAGTTCAATAATTATTTTCTTAGTCTATATTATGTAAATTCATCTATAATTTTGCTGTATTGTAAGCTATTGTATATAAGTGTATAAGCCAGTATATATTGTAATCTACATAAATAAAGTACTCACTCTCTCTCTCTCTCTCTCTCTCTCTCTCTCTGCTCTCTCTGTCAATAATATCTCTCTCTTATAATCTCAGTTGATATTATACTATCACTTTGTTGACTGAGTCTTGTTTGCTTTTGTTATTCATCACGAGTTTGATTAACAAAAAATGTTTTTTTTTTAGATTCATTATAAAATGAGGTTTATAATAATTATTGATGCGTTATAATAATTTTAGTAATCCTACAGAGAAGAGTGACCATTTATAAATCTTATCACAGAAAAGATAGCATAAGAAGATATCTCATGGTTTCTAGAATTTATCCAAAGTTGACAAGTTTTGTATCAAATTATGGTGTTGTGTATCAAGTTGAGATGATACGCTATCATGTTGTGTTGATACTGTATCATTTGTGGTGATATTCCATGGTATAGGGCGTTTATGTCACTAACTAAAGCCGATATTCCTAGAAGTTCTTTTTGGTGAAGCTATGTGACGCTGGTAGTCTCTCATACTGTGCCCTTCTTACACTCTTACACTCCCAACAACACACTAATAATAGACAGTGTATAGGGTGTCTATGTTGCAAATGTGAGTGTTAACTGAAGCCGATAGTCCTAGTAGTTGTTTTTGGTGAAGCGATGTGACGCTGGTAGTCTCTCATACTGTGCCCTTCTTACACTCTTACACTCCCAACAACACACTAATAATAGACAGTGTATAGGGTGTCTATGTTGCAAATGTGAGTGTTAACTGAAGCCGATAGTCCTAGGAGTTGTTTTTGGTGAAGCTATGTGACGCTGGTAGTCTCTCATACTGTGCCCTTCTTACACTCTTACACTCCCAACAACACACTAATAATAGACAGTGTATAGGGTGTCTATGTTGCATATGTGAGTGTTAACTGAAGCCGATAGTCCTAGTAGTTGTTTTTGGTGAAGCTATGTGACGCTGGTAGTCTCTCATACTGTGCCCTTCTTACACTCCCAACAACACACTAATAATAGACAGTGTATAGGATGTCTATGTTGCAAATGTGAGTGTTAACTGAAGCCGATAGTCCTAGTAGTTGTTATTGGTGAAGCTATGTGACGCTGGTAGTCTCTCATACTGTGCCCTTCTTACACTCCCAACAACACACTAATAATAGACAGTGTATAGGGTGTCTATGTTGCAAATGTGAGTGTTAACTGAAGCCGATAGTCCTAGTAGTTGTTTTTGGTGAAGCTATGTGACGCTGGTAGTTTCTCATACTGTGCCCTCTTACACTCTTACACCCCAACAACACACTAATAATAGACAGTGTATAGGGTGTCTATGTTGCAATGTGAGTGTTAACTGAAGCCGATAGTCCTAGTAGTTGTTTTTGGTGAAGCTATGTGACGCTGGTAGTCTCTCATACTGTGCCCTTCTTACACTCCCAACAACACACTAATAATAGACAGTGTATAGGGTGTCTATGTTGCAAATGTGAGTGTTAACTGAAGCCGATAGTCCTAGTAGTTGTTTTTGGTGAAGCTATGTGACGCTGGTAGTCTCTCATACTGTGCCCTTCTTACACTCTTACACTCCCAACAACACACTAATAATAGACAGTGTATAGGGTGTCTATGTTGCAAATGTGAGTGTTAACTGAAGCCGATAGTCCTAGTAGTTGTTTTTGGTGAAGCTATGTGACGCTGGTAGTCTCTCATACTGTGCCCTTCTTACACTCCCAACAACACACTAATAATAGACAGTGTATAGGGTGTCTATGTTGCAAATGTGAGTGTTAACTGAAGCCGATAGTCCTAGTAGTTGTTTTTGGTGAAGCTATGTGACGCTGGTAGTCTCTCATACTGTGCCCTTCTTACACTCTTACACTCCCAACAACACACTAATAATAGACAGTGTATAGGGTGTCTATGTTGCAAATGTGAGTGTTAACTGAAGCCGATAGTCCTAGTAGTTGTTTTTGGTGAAGCTATGTGACGCTGGTAGTCTCTCATACTGTGCCCTTCTTACACTCTTACACTCCCAACAACACACTAATAATAGACAGTGTATAGGGTGTCTATGTTGCAAATGTGAGTGTTAACTGAAGCCGATAGTCCTAGTAGTTGTTTTTGGTGAAGCTATGTGACGCTGGTAGTCGCTGGTAGACCCAACAACACACTAATAATACAGTAGTTACAGTAATTGGCTCGACTTAACAAGAAATCGGCATTAAATTTGGTACATAAACGACCATGGGATATCTTCTTATGCTATATTTTCTTTATGATAATAGTTTGTTTGTTTGAATATTTATGATTTGTTTTATTACAACCAATAGGTGTTCACGGAGCTCCGAAATATTTGAGTATAATATTGTGATATCAAACTCACAAGAACAAGACTAAATATATTGTTAAAATAAGACTGAAAGTGTGTTTTATCGACTGAAAAATCGCAATACATAAAGTAAATAAATATTGGTATACAAACTAAAAATAGCCTATTTGAATTCGTACAGATATATTCAAGACACTGTTTGTTGTGGAACATTCACATGCTCACTTTGTTTAGTTGGTAAAATTTAAAAACTTTTTATAGTGAGAATCTGTTCAGGATGTTAACTAGGTTGTGCGTCGACAAACACCGAATTTGCAGCCATTTTGTTGTTGACAAACTGTAATCATGACGACAGGCATAGTGTTTTGCCAGTGAGGAAGCCATTTTGTAGTTTGGACTCAAGTGTCAGCCATCTTGTTTCAATTATGAGAACCTCAACAACAAAACCGACATTGTGGTACCTCTAGTGACTCACTCCAGCATCAATAATTTTATTGTTTACATCCTAGGATCATCATCGTTGTAACCATGGTAACAAGACTCTAGAGACCACTAAAACATTAGCATCAATATCTAGACCCCAGTGTCAGCCATTTTGTTGTTTACATCCTAGGATCATCATCGTAACCATGGCAACAGACTCTAGTGTCCACTAAAACACTTCGGCGTCAAAATCTACATCGTAGTTTCAACTATAGTGCTGTTTACTTCCTATACTAACATCATAACCATGGCAACCAGCATCTGGATAAGACACCACCGCAGCGGCGGAACAGTGTCAACACCGGCCGACGACAAAGTAGTCTGCTCGGCCGAAGTGACGTCATCGTCGCGCTCAATCGGTCCCGAGGTGTCGTCGTCGGCATCTCTAGCCATGACGTCATCGCCGGCCAACAGTCTGGGCGGTTCGTCGGCGTCCGACATTGGCGACGTCGATTTGGAGTTTTTCGACCTGGATTTGGTGGGGGGAGGAGGAGGAGGAGTAGGAGGGCTAGGAGGAGGTGGAGGAGTGGTGATGGGTCATCATCTGCATCAGGCCGGCCTGGCAATGCTGCAGCAGCGGATGATGATGAGTCAACATGGATTTCATCAGCAGAGTCAGCATCAGGGTGGGCTGCATCATGGTGGGACGACAACACTGGTGCGAGCGGCAGTTGCACATGTTTCGAGCAATGTGTCGGATAGCGGATCTGTGTCAGGTGAGGAACGGGGTTTGATGGGTTAAACGTGGGTTTAAGATTGATTAAGGTGTTAAACGAGAGTTTAATATTGTTGAACGGGGTTTAAGGGGTTGAAAGGAGGTTTAATTTGGTTGAACCGGTGTTTAAGGGTTTGAACGGGGGTTTTAAGGGGTTGAATGGAGGTTTAATGTGGTTGAACAGGGGTTTAAGGGGTTGAACGGAGGTTTAACGTGGTTGAACAGGGGTTTAAGGGGTTGGACGGAGGTTTAACATGGTTGAACAGAGGTTTAAGGGGTTGAACGGAGGTTTAATGTGGTTGAACAGGGGTTTAAGGGTTTAAACGGGGGTTTAATGTTGTTGAACAGGGGTTTAAGGGTTTTAAACGAGGGTTTTATGTTGTTGAACAGGGGTTTAAGGGGTTGGACGGAGGTTTAACATGGTTGAACAGAGGTTTAAGGGGAGTCCTAGTAGTTGTTTTTGGTGAAGCTATGTGACGCTGGTAGTCTCTCATACTGTGCCCTTCTTACACTCTTACACTCCCAACAACACACTAATAATAGACAGTGTATAGGGTGTCTATGTTGCAAATGTGAGTGTTAACTGAAGCCGATAGTCCTAGTAGTTGTTTTTGGTGAAGCTATGTGACGCTGGTAGTCGCTGGTAGACCCAACAACACACTAATAATACAGTAGTTACAGTAATTGGCTCGACTTAACAAGAAATCAGCGTAAAATTTGGGACATAAATGACCATGGGATATCTTCTTATGCTATATTTCCTTTATGATAATAGTTTGTTTGATTGAATATTCATGATTTTGTTTTCTTACAACCAATAGGTGTTCACGGAGCTCCGAAATATTTGAGTATAATATTGTGATATCAAACTCACAAAAACAAGACTAAATATATTGTAAAAATAAGACTGAAAGTGTGTTTTATTGACTGAAAAATCGCAATACATAAACTAAATAAATATTGGTATACAAACTAAAAATAGCCTATTTGAATTCGTACAGATATCTGCAAGACACTGTTTGTTGTGAAACATTCACACTTTGTTTAGTTGGTAAAATTCCAAAACTTTTTATAGTTTGAATCTGTTCAGGATGTTAACTAGGTTGTGCGTCGACAAACACCGAATTTGCAGCCATTTTGTTGTTGACAAACTGTAATCATGACGACAGGCATAGTGTTTTGCCAGTGAGGAAGCCATTTTTCAGTTTGGACTCAAGTGTCAGCCATCTTGTTTCAATTATGAGAACCTCAACAACAACACCGACATTGTGGTACCTCTAGTGTCTTACTCCAGCAGCAACCATTTTATTGTTTACCATCCTAGGATCATCATCGTCATAACCATGGTAACAAGACTCTAGAGTCCACTAAAACATTAGCATCAATATCTAGACCCCAGTGTCAGACATTTTGTTGATAACATCCTAGGATCATCATCGTAACCATGGCAACAAGACTCTAGTGACAGCCATATTTTTGGTTACTACAAAACTCTAGCATAAACTATAGAGTTGTTTACATCATACGATCATTGTAACCATGGCAACAGGCATCTTTATCAGACTCTAGTGTACACTAAAGCACTTCAGCATCAAAATCTACATCGTAGTTTCAACTATAGTGCTGTTTACTTCCTACTAACATCATAACCATGGCAACCAGCATCTGGATAAGACACCACCGCAGCGGCGGAACAGTGTCAACACCGGCCGACGACAAAGTAGTCTGCTCGGCCGAAGTGACGTCATCGTCGCGCTCAATCGGTCCCGAGGTGTCGTCGTCGGCATCTCTAGCCATGACGTCATCGCCGGCCAACAGTCTAGGCGGTTCGTCGGCGTCCGACATTGGCGACGTCGATTTGGAGTTTTTCGACCTGGATTTGGTGGGGGGAGGAGGAGGAGGAGGAGTAGGAGGGCTAGGAGGAGGTGGAGGAGTAGTGATGGGTCATCATCTGCATCAGGCCGGCCTGGCAATGCTGCAGCAGCGGATGATGATGAGTCAGCATGGCTTTCATCAGCAGAGTCAGCATCAGGGTGGGCTGCATCATGGTGGGACGACAACACTGGTGCGAGCGGCGGTTGCACATGTTTCGAGCAATGTGTCGGATAGCGGATCTGTGTCAGGTGAGGAACTGGGTTCAACATGTTAAACGTGGGTTTAAGATTGATTAAGGTGTGAAACGAGAGTTTAATGTTGTTGAACGGGGTTTAAGGGATTTAACGGAGGTTCAACTTTGTTGAACGGTGATTTAAGGGGTCAAACGTGGTTGAACAGGGGTTTAAGGGGTTGAACGGGGGTTTAATGTGGTTGAACGGGGTTGAAAGGTGTTGAATGTAGGTTTAATGTGGTTGAACAGGGGTTTAAGGGGTTGAATGGAGGTTTAACGTGGTTGAACAGGGGTTCAATGTTGTTGAACAGAGGTTTAAGGGGTTGAACGGGGGTTTAATGTGGTTGAACAGGGGTTTAAGGGGTTGAACGGAGGTTTAATGTGGTTGAACAGAGGTTTAAGGGGTTGAACGGAGGTTTAATGTTGTTGAACAGGGGTTTAAGGGGTTGAACGGAGGTTTAATGTGGTTGAACAGGGGTTTACGGGGTTAAACGGAGGTTTAACGTGGTTGAACAGGGGTTTAAGGGGTTGAACGGAGGTTTAATGTCGTTGAACAGGGGTTTAAGGGGTTGAACGGAGGTTTAATGTGGTTGAACAGGGGTTTAAGGGGGTTTGAACGTAAGTTTATGATTGATTAAGGGGTCAGACGAGAGTTTAATATGGGTAAACGGGGGTTCAAGGGGTTGAAAATGAAATGACAACAGCTGTTGTCTTGGTGAACATGATATTTTTGAACTCAAAATTTATGTATTTTTATATAATTATTCTGTGAATTAGAAGTTTGTTATCTAAATTGAAAATTGTTTGTTTAATTCTGATTTGTGTATTCAGATTGATGATTTAGTGTATAAATTGAAATGGACATAACCCATACAATATTTCAACAAAATTAGGAAATTGAAGAAGTTTTGGGCAATAACCTGTTTTTTCTTTTCCGACCACTGTATTGTTTATTCTATCCAACAAATAATTGAATAAACGGGGATTAACGTGGTTGAACAGGGGTTTAAGGGTGCAATCGTGGGTTTAAGATTGATCAAACGGAAGTTTCACATTGTTGAACGGGAGTTTAAGGGGTCAAACAAGAGTTTGACGTGGTTGAACGAGGTTATAAGGGGTGACTGTGAGCTGAACGGGGCTTGAGTGGTTCAACGGGGATTCAAGGGGTTGAACGGTGCTTTCATGGGTTAAACGGTGTTTTATTTATTCATGGACAGAATCACAAATCATTTATAAATATGATTAGGAAGGAACAACAGGCTTGGACCAAATCTATTCCATTCCCAAATTTTGATAAATTAATAAAATGTCAAAAAAAATAGGTTATGTTTCTACTGTAAAACGTTCAAGTTCAATTTTCGTCCAAAAATATATACAAGCTAAACATTTTGAATTTATAGAAATTAAAACACCAAACTATATTCAAATATAACACTTAATTATTACTTCATATTGAATTAATCAAGTTATTCTATAAAATTTTGAACCCAAAAATAAACACAACTTCTCTCACTAAGCACAGCTGTTATTAATTTTAACGTGGTTGAACAGGGGCTTAAGATAGTCGAACGTAGGGTTTAAAATGCTTGCAGGCGGTTAAACAGTGGTTTGAGTGAGTTTCCAGGGTTAACCGGGAGTTTTAGATAGTTTTAGGGGGTTAAATGGTGATTGAAGACAGGGGGTTAAACAGTGGTTTGAGTGAGTTTCCAGGGTTAACCGGGAATTTTAGATAGTTTTAGGGGGTTAAATTGTGATTGAAGACAGGGGGTTAAACAGTGGTTTGAGTGAGTTTCCAGGGTTAACCGGGAGTTTTAGATAGTTTTAGGGGGTTAAATGGTGATTGAAGACAGGGGGTTAAACAGTGGTTTGAGTGAGTTTCCAGGGTTAACCGGGAGTTTTAGATAGTTTTAGGGGGTTAAATGGTGATTGAAGATGGGGGTTAAACTGTGGTTTGAGGCAGTTGCAAAGGTAGTATGAGTCAGTTTTCGAGGGCTGGAAGATAGTTCGAAACAATGAGACTCCAATTTAGGACAGTTTTATTAAGATGAACAGTACTTTAAGGCTTAACTGACACTTAGGCGACTCAGGTGGAGAAGAGACTGGACTCTAGTGGAGAGCATGTGTTTCCAAATGGTGACAATCAGACCAGTCGATTCTAGTCTCCGCGACGTCACCATTTCAAAACAAATGCTCTCCACTAGAGTCCAGTCTCTTCTCCACCTGATTCCCCCTAAGTGTGAGTTGAGCATAAGACAATTTTTAGGGTGGAAAGGCCAACTATTGAGTTGTATTAATTGTTTAGAGTTCACCACACTTTATTTTTAAAGTTTAGTCCAATTTATTCTGGCTTACAAATTTTAATTACTCATTTTCTCACTATTTTGTAATGGTAAATCATGTCATTAATATTGGGTTTTCTCTGTTTGTTACAGGTACGTGCATAATTCACTCAACTGCGGTTTTGGGTTCGTAAAAATTAGATTTATTAGAACTTAGATTTGAATGAAATCACTATTTTAGATTTATTGCAAGGACATATTCCGGTGGTTTCAACCATTTGCTATCACCACTACGTTTCCTTATTATATTTCTCTCGTCTTACAGAGTATCATAATTACTAGTAGTTCTGTGAACAGTAGACCTCACGCAGTATTCTCATCCACAAGTACCTGATTGTAACTATAGACCTTATGGAAATACAGCAATAGACTGGCCTCTCCACACATATGTGTAATCACTTGTCAGCTGATTTATGATGAATAATTCTATAGTCTATACTCACGCAGTATTCTCATCCACAAGTACCTGATTGTAACTATAGACCTTATGGAAATACAGCAATAGACTGGCTTCTCCACACATCTGTGTAATCACCTGTCAGCTGATTTATGATGAATAATTTATTCTATAGTCTGATTTTTACTCTAATATTGGCGTATGAAGGAGGCTTCTTTTTCCTTTTATATTATTCTTGAAATGCAAAATTCCCAAAAACCTTGTATATACGTCGACGCGCAATTAAAAAAGGAACATACCTGTCAAATTTCATGAAAATCTATTACCGCGTTTCGCTGTAAATGCGCAACTTTTAAACATTAAGAGAAATGCCAAACCGTCGACATGAATCTTAGACCTCACTTCGCTCGGTCAATTAAAGAAGCAGTAGGAGTGCATGCATTTTAGGGTGTAATTCCAAACTATTGAAAATTAAATGAACACGTTTTATAATTGACCGAGCGAAGTGAGGTCTAAGATTCAAGTCGACGGTTTGACAATTCTCTTAATGTTTAAATGTTTATATGTTGCGCATTTACGGCGAAACGCGGTAATAGATTTTCATGAAATTTGACAGGTATGTTCCTTTTTTAATTGCGCGTCGACGTATATACAAGGTTTTTGGAAATTTTGCATTTCAAGGATAATATAAAAGGAGAAAGGAGCCTCCTTCATACGCCATTATTAGAGTAAAAATCAGACTATAGAATTATTCATCATAAATCAGCTGTCGAGTTGACAATATCTATTAATTCAATATCTTAATGTAACTTGGTAAAAAATTAGCAGCTGTGTAGACTATAAATTGCATGCCTCATTGAATGCAATTTTTATGCACTATTTAATAGGATGCAAAGAACTTATAACAGCTTGTCTGGGCGCCTAGATGATATCTTCTGGTTTTCTCGCGCTAAATTCCGGAAAGCGTTATATGATAATTAAATCTTGTGTAAGCATGATCTGATCAAATAAATAGTTAGTGTATCAGTGTGGATGTGCTTATGGTTTGGGACGTCGTTATAACTGCGCGAGGTCTACTGTTCACAGAACTACTAGTTGAAATAAAGTTGAAAAAGGAAGGAGAATATGATGATGATATTGAATAGAAGAAGAAGAAGAAGAATAGGCAGCAGGAAAATAACAAGTTCACTGTACGTTCATGAAACAACTCAGTGGAAGGAAACATACTGCCGTGGTTTTCGCTTGCACAAGACAGCCGTCGTTCGAGTTCTCTCTCTCTCACACTCAATCTCTCTCACTTCGTAAATAATTCTCTCTCTTTCTCCTCCTACCTACAACCTCGCTCTCTCTCTATTAAAAGTCAAGGTCGTTCAATCTCTTCTCTGATTCCCCCCCCACACCTCCAACAACCGACAGTTCCTTCTAAAAACAACTCTCTCATGACACTCTCAATTTTACCGCCAAGATATATTTTCAATCTCCTTCTTCTCCTACTCATCATTCTTCTTCTTCTGCTTCTTCTTCTTCTCCCTCTTCTGCTTCTTCTCTACTTCTTAGTCTTCTTCTTGTGTTTAATTGTCATCAGTATCTTCTTCTTCTTGAATGGTTCCAAATTTTCTTAAATAACTCAATATTATTCGTTACAAGTAGTGGAAATTGTGTGGAATATATCTAATTAATTTATTAATTCAAACCATCTAAATTCAAAATTTATATTGAATGAAAAAGACTGAGAAATTGTCAAAAACCACTGATTTATTGATAATTTGAAAGACTGGTTTCGGTTATTTCACCATTGTCAATCTCTGATAAACTAATTGATTTCTAATTATCAATAAATCAGTGGTTTTTGACAATTTCTTAGTCTTTTTCATTCAATATGAATAATTACCACAATATCAACTTCTCAACTACACAAAAAGTACTCAAAATTTATAGTTTTAGTGCCGGTTGCACAACAGCCGGTTAAATTTTAACCGTGATTAATTCCACGAGAACCAATCAGAGATGCCGTCTTTTCAAAAACGCCTTCTCTGATTGGTTCTCGTGAAATTAATCACGGTTAAAATTTAACCGGCTGTTGTGCAACCGGCCATAATGTTTATTTTGATCTAAAATTTCATAAAAATTGTACACGTGAAATTCTAACCTTATTTTGGACTTTGTCACTTATAAATTTGTAAGAAAAATAGCACAAGGACTACCTTATTATTTTATTTTTTAATGTTATTACATTATTGTCATTTGCATTGTAAATAAATGAATAAATCTTCCTCTTGTGTTTCATTATCATCATTATCTTCTTCTTTTTCTGATTCAACATCATCATTTTCTTATTCTCCGCCTTCTTCTTCTTCTTCTTCTTCTTCTTCTCCATCTCTATGTTCTTCCGAAATTCGTTCACTCATATCTTGCATTCATTCTCCAAACATATATTGTACTAACAACATGAGACTAACACTCGCTGATAACAAAAATGTCATTAACCTGTTTTGGCCAACACATCGATTGTTTCATCTTTCCTGTCATTCTATCACTGTCTCTATCTCCAACTATCTCTGTCTCTCTCTCTTTCTCTCTAGGGTTGTGTGGTAGAGAGGACCAGGAGTCCTAACTCCGCCTCAATAAAGGCATATAATCACTTTTTGTGTAGTTGAGAAGTTGATATTGTGGTAATTATTCATATTGAATGAAAAAGACTAAGAAATTGTCAACAAAACCACTGATTTATTGATAATTTGAAAGACTGGTTTCGGTTATTTCACCATTGTCAATCTCTGATAAACTAATTGATTTCTAATTATCAATAAATCAGTGGTTTTTGACAATTTCTTAGTCTTTTTCATTCAATATGAATAATTACCACAATATCAACTTCTCAACTACACAAAAAGTACTCAAAATTTATAGTTTTAGTGCCGGTTGCACAACAGCCGGTTAAATTTTAACCGTGATTAATTCCACGAGAACCAATCAGAGATGCCGTCTTTTCAAAAACGCCTTCTCTGATTGGTTCTCGTGAAATTAATCACGGTTAAAATTTAACCGGCTGTTGTGCAACCGGGCCATAATGTTTATTTTGATCTAAAATTTCATAAAAATTGTACACGTGAAATTCTAACCTTATTTTGGACTTTGTCACTTATAAATTTGTAAGAAAAATAGCACAAGGACTACCTTATTATTTTATTTTTTAATGTTATTACATTATTGTCATTTGCATTGTAAATAAATGAATAAATCTTCCTCTTGTGTTTCATTATCATCATTATCTTCTTCTTTTTCTGATTCAACATCATCATTTTCTTATTCTCCGCCTTCTTCTTCTTCTTCTTCTTCTTCTTCTCCATCTCTATGTTCTTCCGAAATTCGTTCACTCATATCTTGCATTCATTCTCCAAACATATATTGTACTAACAACATGAGACTAACACTCGCTGATAACAAAAATGTCATTAACCTGTTTTGGCCAACACATCGATTGTTTCATCTTTCCTGTCATTCTATCACTGTCTCTATCTCCAACTATCTCTGTCTCTCTCTCTTTCTCTCTAGGGTTGTGTGGTAGAGAGGACCAGGAGTCCTAACTCCGCCTCAATAAAGGCATATAATCACTTTTTGTGTAGTTGAGAAGTTGATATTGTGGTAATTATTCATATTGAATGAAAAAGACTAAGAAATTGTCAACAAAACCACTGATTTATTGATAATTAGAAAGACCGGTTTCGGTTATTACACCATTGTCAATCTCTGATAAACTGTTTATCAGAGATTGACAATGGTGTAATAACCGAAACCGGTCTTTCTAATTATCAATAAATCAGTGGTTTTTTGACAATTTCTTAGTCTTTTTCATTCAATAGGCATATAATCAATCAATCAATCAATCTTTCTATTAATTATCTATGCTTTGTGAAATTCGTCGAATAACTATCATCATTTAATGTAAATTAGTGTATAAGCTAGTAAATATTGTAACATACATAAATAAAGAAATCTAATCGAATCTAATGTCTCTCTCTCTCTCTCTCTTCGTTGAAGGTTAGGCCTATATACCTTTCTCTTCGATTGTTTCATCTTTTCTGTCATTCTATCACTCTCACACCCTCTCTCTCTCTTCTGACTCACTCACTATCTCTCTTTAGGCCTATATACCTTTCTCTTCGATTGTTTCATCTTTCCTGTCATTCTATCACTCACTCTATCTATACCTCCCTCTCTCACTCACTCACTCACACTCTCTCTCTCTTTTTCTCTCTCTTTCTTAGAGAGTTAGTGGGGAGGATATATTGAATATTCTTTCCGAAGAATGGACATTGATATGTCCAAAGCTCCGCCAATTTATGTAGATGCATAACAATATGATTATTATCTATAGTTATTATATTACAAATTGCTTTATCATATCATATAATAATTATTTTCTTAGTCTATATTATGTAAATTCATCTATAACTTTGCTGTATTGTAAGCTATTGTATATAAGTGTATAAGCCAGTATATATTGTAATCTACATAAATAAAGTACTCAATCAATCAATCTCACTCACTCACACTCTCTCTTTTTCTCTCTCTTTCTTACTCTCTCCCCCACAGCCTCCCCTGAAGGGGAGGGTATCCTTGATACCCTCTCTGAGAATTGACTTCTTAAGGTCCAAACTTCACCGTTTCATGTGAAAACATTACAGTAGTACCTTAACTTTCGCATATTGCATCATATTTCTTGCTCAATATTATTGCAGAACTGTTTAGTTTAATATGATTCACCATGTTATTCTACTGCTACTGGTAATTCTATTTTTAACGCTAGAACGTAAGTTGAATTTTGTTTTGTTGAACACATGAATAAAGGAATCTGAATCTAAATCTGTCTATGAAAGAGAGATGAGAAGGAATAATATTGAATAAGCACCACTAACTTGTCAGAGAAATAAAAAGAGACAGTAGTAATTAAAAGGAACTGAAAATCTAGAGATTAGAAGAACAAGGATCAGGAGAAGAGAGAGAATGTGAATAAGAAAGAGAAAGAAGGAAATGTTGTTGTAGAAGATGAAGAAGAGAATCAAGGAAGAGAAGAAGAAGAAGAAGAAGAGGAAGAAGAAGAAGAAATAGTTTGAGAAAAAACTGGACAGGTAGCTTGGACGTCTTACAGACTATTACGCAATTGCAGTCAGGTGGAGTTTGGTCAGATTCGATATGGAGGAGGAGGAGGAGGAGGACTGTAGGAAGAAGAGAGGAGGTGGAAGAGTAAGAGGAGGAGGAGGAGGAGGAGGAGACCTCTGGAGAAAAGTGAAGGTCAATCCAAGGAACATCGTGAGATCCTTCTACAGCAGGAATAGAAGAAACTACACAGTATGAGGAGGAGAAGGAGGGGGAGGAGTAGGAAAATGAGAAGGAGGAAGAAGATGAGGAGAAGGAGGTGGTATAGAGAGGAGTAGAGGAGGAATAAGAGGAGGAGGAGGAGGAAAATGAAAAGTAGGAAAAAGAGGAGGAGAAGGAGGAGGTACAAAAGAGGAGTAGAGGAGGAAGAAGAGGAGGAGGAGGAGGAGGAAAATGAGAAGCAGGAAGAAGATGAGGAGAAGGAGGTGGTATAGAGAGGAGTAGAGGAGGAATAAGAGGAGGAGGAAAATGAGAAGCAGGAAGAAGAGGAGGAGGAGGAGGACTGTAGGAAGAAGAGAGGAGGTGGAAGAGTAAGAGGAGGAGGAGGAGGACTGTAGGAAGAAGAGGAGGAGGAGGAGGAGGAAAATGAGAAGCAGGAAGAAGATGAGGAGAAGGAGGTGGTATAGAGAGGAGTAGAGGAGGAATAAGAGGAGGAGGAAAATGAGAAGCAGGAAGAAGAGGAGGAGAAGGAGGTGGTATAGAGAGGAGTAGAGGAGGAATAAGAGGAGGAGGAAAATGAGAAGCAGGAAGAAGAGGAGGAGAAGGAGGAGGTACAAAAGAGGAGTAGAGGAGGAATAAGAGGAGGAGGAGGAAAATGAGAAGCAGGAAGAAGAGGAGGAGAAGGAGGAGGTACAAAAGAGGAGTAGAGGAGGAAGAAGAGGAGGAGAAGGAGGAGGTACAAAAGAGGAGTAGAGGAGGAATAAGAGGAGGAGGAAAATGAGAAGCAGGAAGAAGAGGAGGAGAAGGAGGAGGTACAAAAGAGGAGTAGAGGAGGAATAAGAGGAGGAGGAGGAAAATGAGTAGGAGAAGGATGTACAGAAGAGGAGTAGAGGAGGAATAAGGGGAGGAGGAGGAGGTATAAAAAGGAGTAGAGCGGAGATAGAAGAGGCGAAAACGTATGAGGAAGAAAGTGGTGGTAGAGAGGAAATAGATTAGGAGGAAGAGGAGGAGACGGAAGATTGTTTATATGAAGGAAAGGAGCATCTGCTATGGCTAGCCACTAACGTTGGCACATGCATGATACACATGTGTGTGGACATTTATTCATTTATTTATTCATTCATTCATTCATTTACATTAAGCAATGCACAAATCAAATACATGATTAGAAAAGTACCAACTGGCCTAGTCCAAAACTGTTCCCTTTACGGATTTTGATGGTATTAAGACCACAATGTCTAAAAGGTTTACATGTATTCTACAGTTGGAAATAACTGAGATATTGCAATTATTCGAATGCTAATGAATTAATAATAATTATTATTCAACGAAAATCCCAAATAAATGCTGCAAATCACCCCGAAGACCTCTGCTACTGCAGACATTGACAACAGGGTTAACAGCTAGATGCAAATTCGATGAGAACTACTATCCAAAAATTATTTGCCAGCCTGGAAATCGAACCCGGTACCTCCCAATTGCTAGTCAGGAATGCTTACCCTTACACCAAACTGACAATCTCTGGATAGCAGCGCTCATTTTATACGAAGCCATGAGTTTTCGGGGTGATTCACAGCATTTATTTGGGATTTTCGTTAAATAATAATTATATATTTATTAGCATTTGAATAAATGCATTCTCCATTTAATTTCATCTGTAACCTGGTTGGCCGCTATGGCTTCGTATAAAATGAGCGCTGCTATCCAGAGATTGTCTGTTTTGTCATCAGCGAGAGGCTTCTAACATAAAATAAACAATCAATAACAATAATAAAACCATTGTTGAACGAGTTACGGTTGCACAAAAGCCGGTTTAACTTTAACCGTGATTAATGATTTCACGAGAACCAATCAGAGAAGTCTATATAGGAAGGATATGGGAAGAGACTGATGATCGAGGAGGTGGAGTGATGAGAGGAGGAAGAAGAAGAAGAAGAAGAGGAGGAAAGACGAAGAAAATGAAGATGAAGAAGAAGAGAGAAGACGAAGAAAATGAAGATGAAGAAGAAGAGAGAAGACGAAGAAAAAGGAGATGAAGAAGAAGAGAGAAGACGAAGAAAATGAAGATGAAGAAGAAGTGAGAAGACGAAGAAAAAGGAGATGAAGAAGAAGAGAGAAGACGAAGAAAAAGGAGATGAAGAAGAAGAGAGAAGACGAAGATGAAGAAGAAGAGAGAAGACGAAGAAAATGAAGATGAAGAAGAAGAGAGAAGATGAAGAAAAAGGAGATGAAGAAGAAGAGAGAAGACGAAGAAAAAGGAGATGAAGAAGAAGAGAGAAGACGAAGAAAAAGGAGATGAAGAAGAAGAGAGAAGACGAAGAAAGAGAACAAGAAGAAAGAAGGGGTGATGATGAGGAGGAGGAGGAGGAGAAAAGGGAGAACAAGAAGAAAACGATAAAGAAGGTGATGAATGAGGAGGATAAGAAAAGGGAGAACAATAAGAAAAAACGATGATGAAGAAGAAGAAGAAGAAGAAGGTGATGAATGAGGAGGAGGACTGGAGGAAGAAGAGAGAAAAGCGGTGTTGATAGACGAAAGGAAAATTAATTAGTTGAGTAGTGGAACAGGCGTAAGAAAACGAGAGGGAAAGGAGGAGGAAGTGAAGAAGAAGAAGGTGGAGGAGGAGGAAGTTGAAGAGGAGAAGGATGAGGAGGTGGAGGATTGGGAGTAGGAGGAGGAGGAGGAGGAGGAGGAGGAGGAATGGAAGTGGAAAGACAAGATTCTGTGTGTGAGAGTAAAAACTTGGTTTCGCAATCGACTCTGACGACTAACCTATTACAGCTGCTGCATTTTCCTTTCTACTGAAACGAAGAATGTCATGATGAACCACTGAGAAGAGGGAGAAGAAGATGGTGAAGAAGAAGAACAACAACAAGGAGGAGCAGGAGCTGGAGGATGAGGAGTAGAAGAAGAAGAAAAAGGAGAAAAAGAAGAAGAAGAAGAAGTAGTAGTAGTTCAAGAAGAAGAAGGTGGTGATGAATGATGATGATGATTGTGAGGAGGAGGAGGAGAAGAAGGAGAACAAGTAGAAAAAGGAGGAGGAGGAGAAGAAAAATGAGGTGAAGGAGGACGAGACAGATGAAGTTGTAATTGAAGGATCAGGAGAAATAGAAAGCAAAACAGAAGTGAGAATGAAAATCTAAGGATTTGAAGAAAAACAATCAACTGTTTATCAGAAAGATAAGAGGACCTGCAGGGTGTAAGAAGAAGAAGAGAGAGAAGACGAGGAATGAGAAGAAGAGGAGGAGGACAAAGAGAATGATTTCAGGATTGAGAGGTATCCAGGACCCAGCGGAGAAAATTGAAAAACTTTTGAAAATTTATAATGACTGTGTAACATATTGAAATAGGAAAAAAAATTGAAAATTAAAGGAGATAAAGAATAAAAAGACAAATATAAGGAGGAAAAGGTTGAAAACAAAATGTGTTTTATTCCAGGTAATACAGGTAATATACATAGCCTACAAAAATATCATAGAGAAACAATAGCATAATTGTTTACGCTATTGTTTCTCTATGATAATATTGAGACGATTTAAGACAAAATTAGGAAATTGAAGAAGTTTTGGGCAAAAGCCTGTTTTTTTTCATTCATCATATTCATATTTTACGAAAGTTTTATTATCCATATATCCAAATTTAAAATTGTTTGTTTTATTCTAATTTATATTTTCAGATTGTGATTTTGGTTTGGAAATTAAAATGTACATAATCTATGTATAATATTTGGACAATCCTATACTATTATACGAGCAACTTCTGTTTATATGTTTGGATGTTTAGTTGTTTATATGTTTGTATTTCACCGGAACTCGAAAACGGCTCTAAACATTCTCACGAAATTCAGAACATAGGTTTATAATATAAAGATTCGATTGCACTAGGTCTCATCCCTGGGAAAACTCGCTGAACGACATTGAAAGGATAATTATTATTCATCCTTGGAAAAACAGCTGATAATAATTATTTCGTCGTCTGTTGGTGATGGAAGTGAGTGAGCGAGTTCATGTGTGTGGGACTGTGTCAGAATTATGACTCAGCTGTTGAACTTTTGTAATCATCAGGTACTTAGTGCTGGTTGCAAAAAAGCCGGGTTATTTTCAATCCTGATTAAAATCCAGTAGATCAATCTTTTTGAAATGGTCTTCTCTGATTTGGTTCACGTGAAGTTAATCAGGATTAGAATTTAACCGGCTTTTGTGCAACTGGGCCTTAGTGAGGAAAATTATTGCATTCCTCTGGAAATTAATCTCAATTTACTGTTATTAGATAGAACATTTCTGTATGAATGTTATTATAATTTCTTCTTTCGTAATAAATTTGTTATGCTTTTGTACTCCAGAGCGAAGCTCGGTCCTCGATATTTAGAAACTAAATTAGGAAATTGAAAAAGTTTTGGCCTGTTTAACCCTTAACTGGTATGGTCGGGTCAAAGCTGACCCAGCAGACTACACTTTCTTATCTTTTGCAGGAATAATCCTGTCGATCGCCCTCTCACCCCTTGTATTCTCCTACTTCCGCCACCACTACAAATTGCCAGTATGCTCTAACTGCTGATGCGTGTAGTTTGCGATTTATTAGCATTTTGGGTCAGTTTTGACCCAGCCATACCGTATGTAGTGAATTCGGTTTTTCAATTTCTGGGTCACGTTTGACCCAACCATACTTTCAATAGTTATTTTTACAGATAATTACACAAAGGCCAACTAAATTCAATCACATTAATTACCATAATATATTACTTATTACTCAATCAATTACTTACTTACTTACTTATATATCACATAATGATATAATTACCTCATAATCACCATATATTGGGATTTTGTTGCATTGGTTCCATCAAATGATGTAATTTTATACCAATTAAATTTGATTGGCTTTTGATTAAAGCCAAATTTTGATTACCTCATAATAACCATATATTGGGATTTTGTTGCATTGGTTCCATCAAATGATGTAATTTTATACCAATTAAATTTGATTGGCTTTTGTGTAATTAGCTTTTTGTGCAATTATTATTATTATTGATAATATTATTACTTCTTTCATGAAGGTAAATGATTTTTGGGCCCTTATACAATTCTACAGAAAGATAAGTTCAGAAACAAAAATAATCGTTGGCTGGGTCACATTTGACCCAGCCATACCATTAAAGGGGATTCAATCTGTGAATCTATAAATTCAATTATCTATAAAAAATGTGTAAAAGATTCTTATAAAAAATAATGTAACACAAAAAGAGAACATCAGGGATATTATATTCAATAAAAAAAACTGGGATTTACACAAGTAGAGAGAACATTTCCATACAAAATGTAAGATTTTTTGGAAATTTTCAGTACATAACTTTTACCTATGTCAGTTTTTTTGTGAACTGATAAAAACTATGTTATTACAGGTTTTTTTGGAGATGGACTCATACTCTATGACATAAAAGCACAGAAGAAACTTTTGTTCAACAGGATGTATTTTTTTTATTTTTTCAAAAAAAGTATTGCACATTCTTGTCATGCTTCAGATTTTTCCAACATAAATATTTTTTAAACTGTAATTTCATATTGTAAATGGTCTTGGAACAACAAGTAGACTATGTTCTTATTTGATTTTAAATATAAAGACTTAATTATACATCTAAGATTATTTTTTTATTTTTTTAAATTTGGGGTCATTTTTGACCCAACCATACTTCAAGTGTGACCCCAAAGACACCATACCAGTTGAGGGTTAAAGCCTTCATCTGTTGATAGCCTGTTTATTTTTTCCGACTACTGTATTGTTTACTCTATCAAATAAATAATTAATTGTATAACACAGGAAGGTGATGCTATAAGAAAGAAAGTGGCAATTGAAAACAAGATAAAGTTGGAGAAACAGCAGACGAAGAAGGAGAAGAAGAAGAAGAAGAAGAGAAGAAGAACAGGATGAAGTAAAAGAGGAAATCAAAAGTAATATCTGTATCTGAAGAGAGAGCAATGACTGTAGCAAGCAAAAGTTACAACGATGCTCCGCGCGCGAATGTACAATGAAAACAACACAGGATGGTGTAGAAGAAGAAGAAGAAGAAGAAGAAGAAGAGAAGAAGTTGGCGCATTCACTCACTTCACAGAAAGGAAAGGTGAAGGCCAAACTAGTATAGCATACTACTAAAGCCATAACTACTATATCTATTTATACTTCCTCTATACTGCAATAGTTGAGGGAACAATGAAGAAGACTATATTTATACTAGTAGTTCTGTGAACAGTAGACCTCACGCAGTATTCTCATCCACAAGTACCTGATTGAAACTATAGACCTTATGGAAATACAGCAATAGACTGGCTTCTCCACACATCTGTGTAATCACTTGTCAGCTGATTTATAATGAATCATAGTCTGATTTTTACTCAAATATTGGCGTATGAAGGAGGCTCCTTTTTCCTTTTATATTATCCTTGAAATTCAAAATTTCCAAAAACCTTGTATATACGTCGACGCGCAATTAAAAAACGAACATACCTGTCAAATTTCATGAAAATCTATTACCGCGTTGCGCCGTAAATGCACAACATAATACCAATAACACCAATGTTAATTAAATACTGCTATTTTAATGTGGTTCACTATAGAACAAGAACAACCACAACATAATACAGTATCAACACAATATGATACAGTATCATCTCAACTTGATACACTACACCATAATCTGATACAAAATAGGATAGAACTATCTGCTTTGTGGAATGATAGACAAGGATAGCAACACCAATGTTAATCAAATACTGCCATTACAACGTGGACCTCACTATAGAACAAGAACAACCACAACATAATACAGTATCAACACAATATGATACAGTATCATCTCAACTTGATACACTACACCATAATCTGATACAAAATAGGATAGAACTATCTGCTTTGTGGAATGATAGACAAGGATAGCAACACCAATCTTGATCGAATACTGCCATTATAACGTGGACCTCACTATAGAACAAGAACAATCACAACATGATACAGTATCATCCCAACTTGATACACAACACCATAATTTGATACAAAACAGGATGGAGCTATCTGCTTTGTGGAATGATAAACAAGGATAGCAACACCAATCGAATACTGCCATTATAACGTGGACCTCTCTATAGAACAAGAACAACCACAATATGATACAGTATCATCTCAACTTGATACACAACACCATAATTTGATACAAAACAGGATAGAGCTATCTTCTCTGTGGAATGATACACAAGGATAGCAACACCAATGTTAATCAAATACTGCCATTATAACGTGGACCTCACTATAGAACAAGAACAACCACAATATGATACAGTATCATCTCAACTTGATACACAACAGCATAATTTGATACAGCACAGGATAGAGCTATCTGCTTTGTGGAATGATAGACAAGGATAGCAACACCATTATAACGTGGACCTCACTGTAGGCTCTTTTCTCTACGCTCCAGCGGATGCTACGTCCTCTGAGTGACCTTCACGGTTGCAGTGCTCAGATTCACTTTAAAACGTCAGTATTTCCCATTTGAAACAACATTGCTTCCCATTTAGCCAATCACTGACAGTGAATTTTATTGTAAAAACCTTCACTTGAATGTGGCTTGGAAAAACAACTCAGCCGGCTTTTTTCGTACTCTTCACTATGTAATGCTGGAAAATCATAGAAGGCTGCTATAGTGAGGTCCACGTTGTAAATTTAGAGGAAATGATAGGATGGCATTGTTGTCACTTCTCGTTTTCCATAGTAATTAGCTGTGATTCGAGTCACTAACATACATTGATTGATACAATACGCGTACATCATCAAAATGATAGGGAGACAAAAAATAAGGTAACCTTGTGCTATTCCTCTCCCAAATTTAGATAAGGTTACACATAGTCCCAAATAGATTGAGAACTCAAAATAAATAGAGAAATCTAATCTAATCTAATCGTACTACTCCTTTCGTTTTCTGTCTCTTACTGTTCAATCACCTTACTGCTTCTCTCTCTCTCTCTAATCTAATCCAATCTCTCTCTCTAATCTAATCCACTCTCTCTCTCTCTCTCTCTCTCTCTCTCTCTCTCTCTCTCTCTCAGTAAATAGTACAGTAAATATTGTAACATACATAAATAAAGAAATCTAATCTAATCTCTCTCTCCCTCTCTCTCTCTTCCTTCCTCTTTCATCTAGGTAGTGCGTTACTGGGAAGAATATTTTTAATATTCTTTCCGAAGAATGGACATTGATATGTCCAAAGCTCCGCCAATTTATGTACATGCATTACAATATTATCTATAGTTATTACAAACTGCTTTTTTCATATCATATACAGTTCAACAATTATTATTTTCTTTGTCTTTATTATGTAAATATTTATCTATAATTTTGCCGTATTGTAAGCTATTGTATATAAGTGTATAAGCCAGTTTATATTGTAATCTACATAAATAAAGTACTCAATCAATCAATCTCTCAAATGTGTTGGGTTCTGTGGCAGAGAGGACCTTTAGTCCCAACTCCGCCCTTAATAAAGGCAATTAATCAATTCAATTCTTTTTCTCTTAAATGTTACTCACTCTTCAATCGCCTTACTCCTCACGCTGTCCTTCTCTCTCTCTTTTTCTCTCACCCCCCCTCTCTCTCTCTCTCACTCTCTCTATCTCTTTGAGAGAGAGGATATTTTATATTCTTATCAGAGAATCGACAATTATTTGTTGAAACACCGCCAATTTATGAAGTTACATCACAATATTATACTATTGTTATTCTAATTGCATTCAATCTTTATTCTCATTGATTAATTATCTATACTTTGTAAAATTGGTTGAATAATTAGCATTACCGTCATTTAATGTAAATTGGTGTATAAGCCAGTAAATATTGTAACATACAGAAAATAAAGAAATCTAATCTAATCTAATCTCTCTTCCTCTCTCTCATCTGTCTCTCTCCCAACTATCTCTCACTCTCAAATATTATTATCAACATCACTGTTCATTGTTCAACATTTTTCTAAGCCACATTAAGATTTATATACTTGAATTTAAAATTTAAATCAACACTTTCATTTTATTTTAAACACCTTGAAATTAATTTTTATTTATATACGGTAATTTAGATTCTAGGATGATGTTGTAACACAATGGTTATTAAGTAGTTTTTTTTATTACAGTTAATGAGTACAGCATGTTTTAATTTGTTAAATTATTTTTTTGAAATAAAGAAACTTTTGTCCGTCTGTCTGTTAATCATTAACAACAAAACAAAATATTGATTGATTAATTTTGTTGTGTGTTCAATTATTAAATGAATGATTGTTTGGTTTGGTTGTAGGACGCGAAGACCTGTCACCCCCTAGTTCGCTGAACGGGTACGGTGGAGGTGGTGGCCCCGGTGGGGGCTCCATGGACCCCTCGGAGCTGGCCAAGAAGAAGAAGGGGCCCGTCCCCAGGCAACAGGAGGAGCTATGTCTGGTGTGTGGCGACAGAGCGTCCGGGTACCACTACAACGCGCTCACTTGTGAAGGGTGCAAAGGTAGGCTAACATTATTTATTTCATCATCGTAATGATGAGTTTTATAAGATATCTCAAAAACTAATGAAGTTACGAATTGGAAACCGGTTTCATTGGATTCCTCGTCAAATTTTACATAAGGTTGCACCATTTTTAAAACCGTTTGTAGTGATGAAAAATTATAGAAAATAAAAATAGAATTTCTTTCATGATAACTCACATGAAATACAGTATCATCTTGAAATATCTCAATAACTACTGAAGCTACCAACTTGAAACCGGTTTCATTGGATTCCTCGTCAAATTTTACATAAGATTGCACCATTTTAAAACCTGTTTTAATCATTATAAATTATAAAAAATAAAAATAGAAATTATTGTATCGATCAATAAAGAATAGGTTTTTTTTATATTTTGAGTTTCCCCCCAGTCATTTGCCTGGAATTCATCCACTAGATAAAGACACATTAAATAAAAAGAAATATTCAAAAACCACAGATTTATTGATAGTTAGAAAGACCGGTTCCGGTTATTACACCATTGTCAATCTCTGATAAATTTGGTAGAGAGTTAGTGGGGAGGATATTTTTAATATTCTTTCCGAAGAATGGACATTGATATGTCCAAAGCTCCGCCAATTTATGTACATGCATTACAATATGATTATTATCTATAGTTATTATATTACAAATTGCTTTTTCATATCATATACAGTTCAATATTTATTTTCTTAGTCTATATTATGTAAATTCATCTATAATTTTGCTGTATTGTAAGCTATTGTATATAAGTGTATAAGCCAGTATATATTGTAATCTACATAAATAAAGTACTCAATCAATCAATCAATCAAATAAACTCTGATAAAAAAAAGATAAGACACAGTTCATTAGTTCGATGACTTTTATTAGTTAATCGAACCAATATAGTTGTTTTTTATAAATTTCTGGGGAATCCCCTGAAAAAATTCATTTGTGAGATAACACGACTTTTATCAGCTAATCAAAATGGCGGATCACGAGGAAAACTGAGCAAACATTCATGATAATTAATTTAAAATTGTGAAAAATTATCTCTAGCTTTCAGTTAGTTGAATAATTCGTTTGTGATAGGAAGATCTGATGAGTTTTGTAGTGTGGTAGGCTATAGGGCGAGATTTACTTGAAACTGTGATCATCAGGAAGCTGTCTATATTTGTGAGCTTAAGCTGAAGATATGGAGAGAGACACGTCATCTTGCTGTTTTTGCATAGGCATGCTTTTTGTACGATGTTGGGGTAAGAAAGAAAATTGAAGTTTGATGTTATCTCTTTCTAATCTATTGCTTTATTTATTTGTGATGGTTTCTTGATCCATTCCGAGCTGCTTTGTACTAACACACTTTTTTTATGTTATCTATATATATAAAAGCGAAATGGCACTCACTGACTGACTGACTGACTGATTCACTCACTCACTCACTCACTCACTCACTCACTCACTCGCATAACTAGAAATCTACCGGACCAAAAACGTTCAAATTTGGTAGGTATGTTCAGTTGGCCCTTTAGAGGCGCACTAAGAAATCTTTTGGCAATATTTTAACTCTAAGGGTTGTTTTTAAGGGTTTAAAGTTCGTCTTTTAGCATGTATATTCTTCTTCTCCCAATCTCTTAATTATAATTGAAATTTCCATATCATATGTTACTATAGAACTATAATCTAGATAGAGTACCTCTTCGAAACAGTTGTTAACTGGCAACTAAATTAATAATTTTGTCAGGTTGGCATTAAGTTGAGTTCACTTTGTTAGGTTGGCACCAAGTTGAAGATTTAAATGCATTTATCGCGGAAAAATTGATTGGGCACTGCTACTTCAATCCTGGGAATATTATATTACTAGCAGTCAGGCTCGATTCGCTCGCCATATCCGTTTAGTCTGGACCCCCGACTGGATTGTCCTAACATATGATAAAAATGCTCAAATGAAAAATGCAGGTGAGTGAAGCGAGCCTGCTGATTTCATTCTTGGACGATCCAGTCGGGGGTCCAGGGGGCGGAGCCCCCTGGCTAGACGGATATGGCGAGCGAAGCGAGCCTGACGGCTAGTGTTATAATAAGAAAACAAAGATATTGTCAAATTTCACTAAAAATTTATTAAAAACTTTAAAACAGAACCATGGTTTCACGTAGTTAACCAACGCATCATCAGCTGTACTGAGGAATGAGGATACAGAAACATTCTTAGCCTAATCTTAGTAGTCTAGAGCTCCTAAATAATTGGGTGGCAATAACTAAAGTAATGAAAGTAATGAATATTATACATGATATCAAAATATATACACCTTTGTAATTATTTTCTAGGTAAAATTAAATTTTCTTCTAGTAAAAGGGATAATTTTTTTTCAATTCTATACAGCTGGTCTGTTACTCTGTCTCTGATTGGAGACTGTCTATCATGTCTTTGGTTTTTGGCTTGACAATCTATAGGCTATTTGAGAAAAAATTTACTTGAAAGGTTATATTTCAAACCTTTAAAATTTTTTAGCAAATAAAGTCTAATACAAATTTCAATGTTAAAAATGAGTTGAATTCCAATGTCCTAAATTCAATACAATACAGTCTTATATTGGTTATATTATATTATGTACCAGAAAACCTTGAGAAATAAGATGGAATAGTTATTTGTGCAACTAGTGCGCAAAGTGACAGTTTGCTGCACCGAAAGAAACGTTTACGCCCGAGCCGTAGGCGAGGGCGGAATGGTTTGTTGAGTGCAGCAGAGGAACTTTGCGCACGTATTTCACATTAAGTTTTTCCTACAGTTACCATTGAATATGAAAAGTGGGTAATTATGGGTAAAATTGCCTGAAATGCATCAAATGTTTTTCTGTGTAATTTTATTATTGATAAAAACCTTAATCCTAAAATCCTAAAGTCCTCGTTGTCGTTGGTTATAATATATAATGAATAATAATTAGCGCGTTGTGCTTGGTTGCACCTCTGCTCACTATAGCAGCCACAGCAGTCACTGTTACCAACTTCATTTTGATTTTGCTGCACTGTTGCTCCATATAACCTACTAAGTATTTTGCGTTGCCATGTTGCAAATCTGGAGTGCAGAAAAATTTTTCCCGCACTAGAGCGGAAAAGTGATTCTTTGCGTTCTGTAATCAGTGCAGCAATGGCCACTTTTCAACGTAACTGTAGGAAAAGTATATAGAATGGCCATATATCTTAAACCTTGAGAAATAAGATGGAAAATATATAGAATGGCCATATAGGCTACAATAGCTCATTACTTACAAAAATGAGGAACTTGAGAATAAAATGGAAGTATACAATTCAAACAAGGTTTGTTTGATCAAGACTACACTAATCTGTTAAACTTTTATCGAGTTTTTGGCTAATGGTTATGTGTGCCTATTCATACTAACCTACAATGAGCAGAAATATTGGACATTGGAAATATAATATGTTTTTTTATGTATTTGGACACAACATGCACTTAATTAATTGACTGTCAAATCGACTAAAATTTTATTCTATAATATTCAATTTATATTCATTATTCTATTTAAATTTTAATTCATACTCTTTTATTTCTATTTGATAGAAGTAGTTTTCTACAACACAAGTTGTTATTTGACATGGAGAAGATGGAGTAGGAGAAGATGGAGTAGTAGAAGAAGAAGAAGAAGAAGAGAAGAAGAAGAAGAAGAAGAAGAAGAAGAAGAAGAAGAAGTGGAAGAAGCAGATGAAGAGGAATACGGGAGGATAAGTAGGAGGAGAATAAGAAGAAGAAGACGTAGAAAAAGAAGACGGGAAAAGAAGAAAAAGTGGAAGATTGATTGATTGAGTACTTTATTAATGTAGATTACAATATATACTGGCTTATACACTTATATACAATAGCTTACAATACAGCAAAATTATAAATGAATTTACAGAATATAGACTAAGAAAATAATTATTGAACTGTATATGATATATGAAAAAGCAATTTGTAATAATTATAATAACTACAGTAATCAAGCCAACAATGTTGTATGCCAGCGAGACCCTAACACTTAGCAGAAAAACAGATACTGAAAATTTGAAAAAAGAAGAAAGGAAGATAATTAGAAAAATACTTGGACCAAGAAAGACCGAAGATGGTTATAGACTACAGAAAACAGCCAAAGTTGAAGAATACTCTAACATAGAAGCAGACATCAGGAAAAGGCGCCTTAAATTTTATGGTCACATAATGAGGCTTCCAGATCACAGACTTACAAAAAGAATAGTAACATATGTAGCAACCCTTAGTAATGGAGGTGCATGGATGAAAAACGTCAAGAAGGACTTAATACTTGCTAACATTAACAATGATGAAATATACAACAGGAACAGTTTCAGAGAAAAGGTTGAAAAATGGGAAGTTAAACCAGAGATGACTGTGCCAAGAGTGGGAACAAAATGGAGTGAAGCAAGGAAAGCGGAGTTCTCACTGAAAATGAAAAACTGGTGGATTGATAAAAAGAACAAGAAAAACAAAAAATGAACCAAATTTTGCTCAGCGTCTTCCATCTGGGAGCTTGACGGCTAATAATAATAATAATAATAACTATAGATAATAATTATATTGTTATGCATCTACATAAATTGGCGGAGCTTTGGACATATCAATGTCCATTCTTCGGAAAGAATATTAAAAATATCCTCCCCACTAACTCTCTACCAACACGAAGAAGAAGCAGATGAAGAAGGAGAAGAAGAAGATACAGGAGGAGGAGAAGGAGGAGAATAAGAAGACGAATAAGACTGGATGGATGAAAGAAGCAGATGAAGAAGGAGAAGAAGAAGATACAGGAGGAGGAGAAGGAGGAGAATAAGAAGACGAATAAGACTGGATGGATGAAATATTTTAGAAATTAATACAAGATTGATAAGATAAGTGAATAACTAAAAATACCTAAGCATATATATAATGAAAAAAACTGTAAATTCTGTTTCTAATATTGTTTTTTTTTTTCAATTTTTGCAGGTTTCTTCAGGAGAAGCATAACAAAGAACGCAGTCTACCAGTGCAAATACGGCAACAACTGCGAGATCGACATGTATATGCGGAGAAAGTGCCAGGAATGCCGGCTTAAAAAGTGTCTCAGCGTCGGAATGAGGCCTGAGTGTAAGTACACTACTGCTCTGTAGTGAGGTCCACGTTATAATGGCAGTGTTTGATTAGCAACGGTATTGCTATCCTTGTCTATCATTCAATAAAGCGGATAGCGCTATCCCTTCCTTGCTTTGCTCTGTTGCCAGATCGTCTTTTTACAATGTACAATTGATATTTAATTATGAACAAAATATTTCATCTTAATTATGTGAATTATTGAAAAATATAATTTCTTGCTTAATAAAATATAATTGATTATTGAAAGAATAAGACTTTGATATTGTCAATACCACTTTCAATTATGAAATACCACAACCTCTCATACCATCCAATCAAATAATTGATTATTTTAAACTAGAATGAACAGTTAATATATTACATCAATAAACCTGTATCAGCTACCGTCTATAGAAGCCATTGACAAGACAGAGGATCGGCAACGTTGTTCACCTATCTTTCTCCACTGCCATTATAACGTGGACCTCACTGTAGAGCTAGAGTTATTTTCAATTTATTTCTTCCATAGCTCTATGGTTGTAATGCATGAAATAAGTAGTGGGATAAACGAATGAGAAATGAAAGTAAAGAAAAGTCTAGAAATGAAAGTTGACCCAGTACCTGCTGCCATCTGGTGGCAGAGTTGATAACTAGTCACTGAGAGAGGAGTGTCTACCAATGTGGTTGGAGAAGGCGGAGCTTAGTGGCGTGGCTTAACAGTGCCGGCTCACGATTGGCCCAGTTGCTCAAACGTGTAAACAAGTTTTGGGATACCTTAAGGTGCGTACAGATATACGCGCCGCGAACACGAGCAATACACTTTTAATCAGCTGTTGCCAAGCTTTTTATATTCCGTGAATCTAGAATTTGACAGAATTCAGAATAGAATTTCATTCTATTCTGTGAATCAAACCTCAATTTACGACCTTCCAGAAATAGGTTTGAAAATATAAGAATGGATCTCAATGTTTGACGGAGACAATATCTTTACCTAGCTAATAAATTAATCAACAAAATTCCAGATTACCTTATGGGGAATTTTAATCTAAATTCTGTTACATTGCTTGAAAAAAGAACTATTGAATGGATAATTACCAGTAAAATCGAGGACATACTTTTTGAGTAACTCTTATCTTTGTTTCAATAGTACCGTATGTTTGCCATCTCTCTTTCTTTCTCTTTTCATTTTTTCTCTTCTCCTTCTTTCTTTCACCCTTATTCCACTTATTCACCATCTTCTTTTATTAAATATTATATTATATAAATTCTTATTTTATCTTTTGTAAATTCTTAATGACTCTATTGAATTTGTATTAGCAACTCTCACCTGCGCACAGGATTTTCCTTGCAGGTGATTGGTTTCTTTTATTTTTGCTGAAAGTTTTTTTTTGTATATTTATTGTTTTTGAAGAACCAATAAAGAAGTTTTCAATTTTTATATCTGTATCTTACCGTTTCTGTAAAAATACAGATATAGTCAGCTGTTTAAAAGTGAATTGCTCATGTTCGCGGCGCGTAAATCTGTACGCACCTTTAGAATATGGACTTGTTGTCAAAGTGCTCGACAAGAGCACACTGAGTGGGAGACAAGAATTTTGTTGAAAAACAAGGATTAATTTTGTTGACAACAATTTCAGTCACAGATATTAATACAAGGCTGGATGGATGGGTGGAAGATGAAGAATTAGGAGAAGAAGAAGAAGAAGAAGAAGAAAAAAAAGAAGGAGTAGGAGAAGAAGACGGGGGTGGAGAAGTAGAAGAGGAGGAGGAGAAGAAGAAGAATAAAAGTTTGAACAGATAACTGTCAATTCCTTTAAAAAGATATAGATTAGTATCTTGATACGCTATCGATAAGATAAGTTAATCTTCATATACCTACTACTCCCGTTGTAAGGGTGATCACTTCAAGAGCCGAACTCATTTTGCATTTTTTCGGAGGATGGTCATAGGCCTATATCCTAATTTCTTCAAGATATACCTGCTGGTCTTCAATAAAATTGATATAATAATGCAGTCAAATATATATGTTCTATTGTTGGTTATGAAGCATAAATTTGAAAATTTACTTTGTAAACATATTATTAAATACTTAAAATCTTGTAAGTAAACAACTACAAGACTTAACCAATTTCGGACTATGTGTAACCTTATCTAAATTTGGGAGAGGAATAGCACAAGGTTACCTTATTTTTCCTCTCCCTATCATTTTGATGATGTACTTATTGTATCAATCATATAATAATAAATAATAATATATTTATAATATAATAAAGGAAAGAACTGGCTTCTACACGTAGGGGATAGGAAATTCACGAATGACGCATCATCACGTCTCAACTATTCAACTCATTAACTTCACATTTTGCATAAACATTCTTTATTTACCGAGGGTAGTTGAATAATAATAATAATGTCTTGCAGAATAAATATGTGTCATGAAAGAGACAAAAAATAGATTTTAATAATAATAGTAAAAATAGATAATAATAATAATACATAATAAAGTCTTGCAGAATAAATATGTGTCATGAAAGAGACAAAAAATAGATTTTAGAAGAGAAGGATACGGTTTACTATTAGAGTCAGAATAATAGAAATTATTCACAAGAGGTCAAAATAGTTGACAAAATCCAAAAATAGAATAATATTAGAATAGAAGATATTATCTTCGCAAACAATCGGTAAGAGGCTAGAATCTGAAAACAATCTAATTTTAAAAGGTCTTGTTGTTGACACATTCTTCAAAGTTATAGAGACTTTCACTTCAAACTGTCAGGACATTCCTTATTGGTAACTACCAGGTAACCTGTGCTCTGCAAGGGTCTATTTTAAAACTTGACAAACTGAAAACTTGAAGAATTGAAACTAGGCCTGTAACCATCCTCGGTAAATTGAGAATGTATATGCAAAATGTCAAGTTAATCAGTTGAGTAGTTGAGACGTGATGATGCGTCATAAGTGAATTTCCTATCCCCCACGTGTAGAAGCCAGTTCTTTCCTTTATTATAGTATAGATATATTATTAATTGTTGATAGCAACTCCGTCAATCCTGGCCGAAAAGTTGGTTTAGACTGTAAAGACGGCATACTATTTGAAATTGAATTTCGTTCAACAACCTAACAACGTAAACCTCTTGCAAATGAGTTTGAAAAACTAGGGAACGGTATAAAATATTCACCAAAACAAATTGACAGTTATTGTGAATTGTAAGGTTAGGCTCAACCGACACTTAGGCGACTCAGGTGGAGAAGAGACTGGACTCTAGTGGAGAGCATGTGTTTCCAAATGGTGACACTCAGACCAGTCGATTCTAGCATAGAGAAACAACAGCGTAAGTAGATATCCCATGGTATAGGGTGTTTATGTCGCAACTTTTACTGTTATCTCAAGCCGATAGTTCATGTAATTCTTTCCCGTGAAGCTGTGTGACACTAGTAGTCTCTCATATTGTGCCGTTCATACACTCTCACCCCCAACAAAACAGTAAAATTCGACAATAATCGACAGTAATCGGCTTGAGATAACAGTAAAAGCTGCGACATAAACGCCCTATACCATGGCATATATGTAATCTACTTACGTTTTTGTTTCTCTATGATGCGACTCAGGTGGAGAAGAGACTGGACTCTAGTGGAGAGCATGTGTTTTGAAATGGTGACGTCGCGGAGACTAGAATCGACTGGTCTGAGTGTCACCATTTGGAAACACATGCTCTCCACTAGAGTCCAGTCTCTTCTCCACCTGAGTCGCCTAAGTGTCAGTTGAGCCTAAGCGAATGTATGTTGTAATCTATGTGAATGGAGGCCTTTTCTTCGCTGAATAATACAGCTTAATATTTAATTTCTTTTGTTGTGATTTCAGGTGTTGTACCAGAGTATCAGTGTGCTGTGAAACGAAAGGAAAAGCGAGACATGAAGGACAAAACTCGGCCCAACTCTACGACGAGTCGATCGCCGGAAGCGCTCAAAATTGAACCCGAATCTCAGAGGGTGAGTGCAAGGGTTTTTTGAAATGTATATTCATTAATCTAGAGTTCATTGAAAGTTTGCAAGTTTTGTATCAAATTATGGTGTTGTGTATCAAGTTAAGATGATACTGTATCATATTGTGGTGATGTGTCAACAGATAGCACAAGAAGATATGCCATGATTTGTAGAATCCATTTAAAGTTTGCATGCAAGTTTTGTATCAAATTATGGTGTTGTGTATCAAGTTGAGATGATACTGTATCATATTGTGTTGATACTGTATCATAGAGACAAGATAGTTTAAAATGATATCCCATGGTTTGTAGAACTCATTCATAGTTGGCAAGTTTTGTATCAAATTATGGTGTTGTGTATCAAGTTGAGATGATAGTGTATCATGGAGAAAAGATATGCCATGGTTTGTAGAATTCATTTAGTCCGGAAGTTTTGTATCAAGTCGAGATGATACTGTATCATATTGTGTTGATGTTGTGTCATATAAAAAAAGATAGCACAAGACGATATGCCATGGTATAGGGTGTTTATGTTGAGTGGCTCTCAAAATTTAACCCGAATCTCAGAGGGTGAGTGCAAGGGTTTTTTGAAATGTATATTCATTAATCTAGAGTTCATTGAAAGTTTGCAAGTTTTGTATCAAATTATGGTGTTGTTTATCAAGTTGAGATGATACTGTATAGAGAAAAGATAGCATAAGAAGATATCAAATGGTTTGAAGAACTCATTCGAAGTTTGCAAGTTTTGTATCACATTTTGTTGATATTTATGAAATACTAGTAGTTAACCCGTGCCATAGAGAAAAGATAGCAGAAGCCAACTGTTGAAACTTCCAAAATACTATTTATAGATAGAAGATATACCATGGTTTGTAGAATTCATTCAAAGTTTGCAAGATTTGTATCAAATTATGCTGTTGTGTATCAAGTTAAGATGATACTGTACCATATTGTGTTGATGTTGTATCATAACAGATAGCATAAGAAGATATGCCATGGTTTAGGGCGTTTATGTTGAGAGGCTGTCAAAATTTAACCCCAATCTCAGAGGGTAAGTGCAAGTGTTTTGTTGAAATTTCTAAAATACTATAACCGAGAAAAGATAGCACAAGATAGCACATCCATTTAAAGTTTACAAGTTTTGTATCAAATTATTATTGTGTTGTGTATCAAGTTGGGATGATACTGTATTACTTTTTGTGTAGTTGAGAAGTTAATATTGTAATTAATTATTCATCTATAATATAATAAAGGAAAGAATTGGCTTATACAGGTAGAGGATAGGAGATTCACGAATGACGCATCATCACGTCTCAACTACTTAACTCAATAACTTCACATTTTGTATATACATTCTTAATTCACCGAGGATGGTTATTTATATTATAAAAATATAAACAGATTGTAATAAATAGAGACCATTGAAGAGCTAGAATAATGGCTTTTATTGACTAAAATAAACTGAGATAAAATAACAAACTTTCTGATGATTTAGAATAATTCAAACAACTGATTTATGACATATGATTATTATATCACAGATATATAGAAATTGCTCGCTTATATATAATAGGATGCTAGTGCCAATACTCATATTGTGGGATATCCCAATTTCAAAACTAAATTCTCACCAAATTCTATTTTTTTTTTTCAAATTTCAGATGTGCGACTTCAGCGTGGAATTGGAGTCGGGCAACACACTGGGGGCATCGAGTAACACAGGGGGCCTAGGGGCTGGCCCCCCTTCGGTTGGTGGGTCTCTCTCGCCCCCCCTGACAGCCGGGGGTGTCAAACCGGTCAGTTCGGAGCAGGAGGAGCTCATTCATCGGCTGGTCTACTTCCAGAACGAATTCGAGCACCCTAGCGAGGAGGACCTGAAGAGGATTGGCTGTTTGAATCTACCCAGTCAGGTGATTATTTATTGACCGAGCGAAGTGAGGTCTAAGATTCAAGTCGACGGTTTGGCATTTCTCTTAATGTTTAAGGGCCGGATTCCGAGCTCGGGATTTAGCTAAGTCCTAGACTTTAAACTGCTGGAGTCAGAAAATTGGCTTTCCAAAACGGGGCGTAGTCGTCGTAGTCATTGTCATAGTCACGTTTTGAATTGAATTTCGAAAAACTAGAAAATTGAACACAAAATAAAATGAAAAGAAAATAGTGTAAAGTTTCAGCTACTTTGAATTATTTAGGGATGTCTAATTTCGTCAAGGAAAAACGTTTCCAATTATAGAAATGAGAAAATAAAAACTACTACTACTGTTATAAAAGCTGCGACTACGCCCCGTTTTGGAAAGCCAATTTTCTGACTCCAGCTGTTTAAAGTGTAGAACTTAGCTAAATCCCGAGCTCGGAAACCGGCCCTAAATGTTTGAATGTTTATATGTTGCGCATTTACGGCGAAACGCGGTAATAGATTTTCATGAAATTTGACAGGTATGTTCCTTTTTTAATTGCGCGTTGACGTATATACAAGGTTTTTGGAAATTTTGCATTTCAAGGATAATATAAAAGGAAAAAGGAGCCTCCTTCATACGCCAATATTAGAGTAAAAATCAGACTATAGAATTATTCATCATAAATCAGCTGACTAGTGGACTATAATACTACCCGTTCAAAAACATCGAACATCGTGGAAATGTATCTTTCCATCAACGTTAGTAGATAGTTGACTATAATACTACCCGTTCAAAAACATAGTTGACTATATATAGTTGACTATAATACTACCCGTTCAAAAACATCGAACATCTTGAAAATGTATGTTTTCATCAACGTTGTAGACAGTTGCAGCCAGACCTGATAACAGCGCTCACACTCACATTCCGGGACGACACGTCACGGTACGATAGGACAGAAAGCTCTATGTTTATTTAGGATTTTCTCTAGACATTTCAAATTGATAAATAATTTTTGAGAAAACATAACAACGGGTCAATGTAACTTACTAAGCGCGAGGTCTACTGTTCACAGAACTACTAGTTCTATAGTGAGGTCCACGTAATAATGGCAGTGTTTGATTAGAATTGGTGTTGCTATCCTTGTCTATCATTCCACAAAGCAGATAGCACTGCCCCTTTCTACCTCTGCAATGTTGCCAGATCGTCTTTTAACAATTTAAAAATATAATTAAATATCGTATGATTGATTCACAAGCTCCTACATTGTACAACAATTTTCTTAATTCATGAAGATTGACAGGTTGACAAGTTTCTAGATTGATGATCAATGATTTTATTGATTTACGTGTTCCTAGATTGATTGGTCAATGATCTCACTGATTGACGTGTTTCTTGTGTTGTGCGAATGAACATCAAAATGACTAGATTGATTTATTGATAATATGTTCCCGAATTGAATGGATGACTGTTCAATGATTTATTTTTTTTTCAAGATTGACGAGTTTCTAGATTGATTGGTTAATGATCTCACTGATTGACATGTTTCTAGATTAATTTATTCATGAATATTCCCAGATTGATATAATGATTGTTCAGTGATTTAATTGATTTATTAAGATTGACGTGTTCCTAGATTGATTGATCAATGATCTTACTGGTTGACATGTTTCTAGATTGATTTATTGATGAATGTTCCAAGATTGATTGAAAGATTGTTCAACGATTTAATTAATTTATTAAGATTGACGAGTTCCTAGATTGATTGATTGACAGGTTGACGAGTTCTAGATTGATTTATCAATTATTTTATTGATTGACGAGTTCCTTGATTGATTGATTGACAGGTTGACAAGTTTCTAGATTGATTTTTAAATTATTTTATTGATTGACTAGTTCCTATATTGATTGATTGATTGATTGATGTTTGATTGCAGGTGGCCCAAGACCAGCAGGCGGAGAGCGACATGAGATTCCGTCACATAACAGAAATCACCATTTTGACAGTGCAGCTGATTGTCGAATTCGCCAAACGACTGCCCGGCTTCGACAAACTACTCAGAGAGGACCAGATTGTACTGCTCAAGGTTGGTGCTATTTGGGACTGTTAAGTTGGCAATATAAGTACAATTGTTAGTGATAAATAGTGATGTTAGGTTGACAACACAGCTGAAATTGTTAGTGCTATTTAGTGGTGTTAGATTGCCAACTTGGCTGCAGATTTGGCTACTGCTCAGAGAGGCTCAGATTTCACTGCTCAAGGTTTGGTCACACTGTGCCCTATGTTCAGTGCTATTTCGTGTGGTTGGGTTGGCAATACATTTTGCTTAAGTAATCCATCAAGAAAAAGGGCCAAACATCAGATATAAATCACTTGCAAGACTGAATTCGAACAAAAAACAAAACAGGTTTTTGTAATATTTGAGATTATTTCCCATAATAATGATTTTCTGTAATGTTATTTAGGATATGATTGTGATTTTTAGTTATCTTGTTATAATTTCCGTAACTATGGTAATTTCATGCTCTGTATATACTGTAAAAAAATTGATTTATCATTTATTAAAGTGTTGCTGGTTAGTTATTTATATTTAGTGATATTTCAAATCTTAACCACTACTAGTGGTATTGCAACTTGAAACTCATATCAACTGTTATCAAACAACTCTGGATCTCACTCTAGAAAATTAGAACAACATTCCAAGTTGATATAATTCCATAATATTATTCAAGATGCAGATGAATGATTGATTCAATTGCCAGAAGGGTTCATTTTTAAAATTGACAAACTAAAGCTTGACATAATGAAAACTTGAAGAATTGAAAATAGACATATATCTATCCTCGGTAAATTAAGAATGTATATGCAAAATGTCAAGTTAATGAGTTGAGTAGTTGAGACGTGATGATGCGTCATTCGTGAATTTCCTGTGCCCTATGTTCAGTGCTATTTCGTGTGGTTGGGTTGGCAATACATTTTGCTTGAGTAATCCATCAAGAAAAAGGGCCAAACATCAGATATAAATCACTTGCAAGACTGAATTCGAACAAAAAACAAAACAGGTTTTTGTAATATTTGAGATTATTTCCCATAATAATGATTTTCTGTAATGTTATTTAGGATATGATTGTGATTTTTAGTTATCTTGTTATAATTTACGTAACTATGGTAATTTCATGCTCTGTATATACTGTAAAAAAAATTGATTTATCATTATTAAAGTTGCTGGTTAGTTATTTATAGTAGGGATGGGTATCGAAAGACAAAACATCGATGTTTTGAACATCGATGTTCTTTTCTCCTGAACATCGATGAGTGAAAAACATCGAACAGTAAACATCGATGTTTTTTAAACATCGATGTTTTAAACATCGATGTGTTGCCGTACATTTTACGGAAGACTATTATATCCTTAGAGTAACTCAGATAGTGAAATCAGTTTCCTTTTTTATGTACATGTGAAAGAAAGGGACAGAGCTTTTAACAAGTAGTTGACAATAAAGGAATATTATTGATTGGCAGCAACGAAACTGTGAGTTAATAAATTGTTTGTAGTTGTAGGTAATCAGACTCTACGTTATCATCGGAGATTGATATTTAATCGAATATAAAAAAAGAAAATCCAATAATAGTTGAGTCAGAAACCTCTCGGGATATCCTCGAAGATTCTGTCTTGGGATTTCATCCTAAGCTAATTTTAGCAATCATTGTTACTCATAATCGTATTCATTCAATACCTGATAGTTTTATTTAGGAAATGAGAATGAATAGAGATGTTTTTTATGGCTATCTACACTCCATACAATACGAGGACCTCTATTCCAGAGCTAGATTAATAATTGGTATTAAACGTATGTTGAGGAAAGCACTTGTAATAAGAAAAACTCTTTCTTCCTAAGAAACGAAAAATCCGACCTCTTATTCAATTATAAATAGGTACTAACCTTGACAAGGGCCACAGTTATGTGAATCTTCAAGAGTATTCAACAGTCTCACATAAAAATACAGAGAGCCTGATTGAAAAATTCCTTTTTGTTGGGAAAAACATCGAATGACCGATGTCTAGGTAAAACCATCGATAAGTGAAAAACATCGAACAGTAAACATCGATGTATCGATACCCATCCCTAATTTATAGTTAGTGATATTTCAAATCTTAACCACTACTAGTGGTATTGCAACTTGAAACTCATATCATCCGTTATCAAACAACTCTGGATATTAGAAAATTACTCTAGAAAATTAGAACAACATTCCAAGTTGATATATAATTCCATAATATTGTTCAAGATGCAGATGAATGATTCAATTGCCAGAAGGGTTTATTTTTAAAATTGACAAACTAAAGCTTGACTAATGAAATCTTGAAGAATTCAAAATAGGCCTATAACTATCCTCGGTAAATTAAGAATCTTAATGCAAAATGTCAAGTTAATGATTTGAGTAGTTGAGACGTGATGATGCGTCATAAGTGAATTTCCTATCCCCCACGTGTATAAGCCAGTTCTTTCCTTTATTATAGTATAGATTAAAGGAATCATCAATCATTGAAAATAGGTTTTGTCAACATCCTCGTTGAATGAAAAATCTATATGCAAAATAATACAGCTGTTGTTTTAGGAGTAAATTAGAGTTTCTTTTCAAGTTTTAAAATTTTTAATAATTAATACAGTATTTTTCAGTTATCAGTGGTGATTAGAGTAGTACTCTTATTTAATTTGGTTTTCAACTTTTCTAAATTCTAAATTTTTACATAGATTGCAGATTTGATGACTAGTGAGATCGGACTCCCCGAGGATTGGACTAAATTTCTAGTTTATAAACATTTTGGACTCAAAATTGGACAAAAATCATAAAGTGTAAACATAACTTTTTTTGAAAATTTCTATCAAAATTTGGGAAAGGAACAGTTTTGGGCTTTCAGCCTGTTGTTCCTTCCCCAATCATTCATAGTTGAGAATTATATTGTATCTATCAATGCATAAATAAATAAAAAAAAAAAAAAAAACATAAATAAATAAAACATGTCAAGTTAATGAGTTGAGTAGTTGAGACGTGATGATGCGTCATTTGTGAATTTCCTATCCCCTACATGTATAAGCCAGTTCTTTCCTTTATTATAGTATAGATTAAATGAATGATCATCTATTTTTGCAGGCATGTTCCAGCGAAGTGATGATGCTTCGCACGGCCAGAAAGTACGACGTGAACACAGACTCTATCCTGTTCGCCAACAACCAGCCCTACACGAGGGACTCCTACACGCTGGCGGGCATGGGCTATGTGGTGGAAGACCTGCTGCAGTTCTGTCGACACATGTACCGCATGAAGGTGGACAATGCCGAGTATGCACTGCTCACAGCTATTGTCATATTCAGTGGTGAGTAGTCAAGCTATAGTGAGGTGGCTCATGTATCAAATTATGGTGTTGTGTATCAAGTTGAGATGATACTGTATCATATTGTCGGTATGTCGAACTCTAATTGCTATAGTGAGGTTTTCATTGGTTGAGTTCAAAGCCACTGATCGGTGAGTGAACGATGAGATCGATGAGTGAACGTGGCTCTGAACGAAGTACTGTTTTGTCGTTGAACGATGCATAGACTCACATGCAGTGCTAGATTATTTGGAATTGAAATCGGCCATTAAGGGGACAGCCTGAAAGATTATTACATACTAAAGATCTTGAAGATTTTTGTGATCTATAATATTACAAAAAATATATATTATATAATATCTTGCGCTAAAATACCTCAATGGAACCTCTAATTTCAAGTAAGAGCTAGCATTGGGAAGGCATAGGTATTGTGCGTTTATACCTCTTCAAGGTCTTTGGTCTAACTGATAAGAAAAAAATACGTCATATCCAGTTCGTTCACTGATCAGTTAATCGTACTTTTCCACCGATGGAAAAGAACGTAAATAGAGTAGCTGAACGTAAACAGACATGGCTGAATATGAGGTTGTTTACAAATGATGGACACCTATTATGATGTATTTGGGAGCAGAGCAAAGCATTTAAAACTACTCCAATCACCTGATGGTTTTCCATTTTAATTGATTACAATGAAATAGGTTAAGTTCTAGTTTTATTTACAAAATATGATCAACAGGGGAAACATCTGTCAGTCATGACTAATGAGCAACCGTTCAGCCACAGAATACACGCAAAATGGAAGGTATCAATCTAACCAAGATTTGAGTGCACCAAGACCACGACACATGACTGCATCATCTTGTTAGAAATTGAAACTACTGCTGTATTACAATGCTACACTTTCTTTCAAGATGGCGGATTATTGCGTCAAGATACTAGCGGACTTTTCATTCTGTGGTTCATCTGTGATCACTAATCTGTGATCAGGTTTTTTACTGAACATGAAAAAAACCTGATGGAATTGATCAGTGGCTTTGAACTCAACCAATGAAGTCCACGTTAAGCAGATGGCTCTATCCTCTCATGTATCAAATTATGGTGTTATGTATCAAGTTGAGATGATACTGTATCATATTGTCGGTATGTCGAACTCTAATTGCTATAGTGAGGTCCACGTTATAATGGCAGTGTTTGATTAGCAATGGTATTGCTATCCTTGTTGACCGAGCGAAGTGAGGTGTAGATTCAAGTTGACGGTTTGGCATTTCTTTTAATGTTTAAATGTTTATATGTTGCGCATAAACGGCGAAACGCGGTAATAGATTTTCATGAAATTTGTCAGGTATATTCCAACTTTAATTGTGCGTCGACGTATATACAAGGTTTTTGGAAATTTTGCATTTCAAGGATAATATAAAAGGAAAAAGGAGCCTCCTTCATACGCCAATATTAGAGTAAAAATCAGACTATAGAATTATTATTCATCATAAATCAGCTGACAAGTGATTACACAGATGTGTGGAGAGCCAGTCTATTGCTGTATTTCCATAAGGTCCATAGTTTCAATCAGGTACTTGTGGATGAGAATGCTGCGTGAGGTCTACCGTTCACAGAACTACTAGTACAATAAGTACATCATCAAAATGATAGAGAGAGAAAAATATAAGGCAACCTTGTGCTATTCTTCTCCCAAATTTAGATTAGGTTATACACATAGTCCAAAATAGGTCAAGAGTATAGGTAGTTGTTCACTTCACAAAATTTCCAGTCCTCAATTATTTTCACAAAATAGATTTTTAAATTTAGATGCTTCAAATCAAACATAGAGGAAATATTTCACATTTTTACTCTCCTTGCCCTATTACCATAGGTAAGGAGAGTATTGCTTTCCGAAAAAAATTAAGATACCTCAATATATAAATTTCTATGCGTTTCAATATCCCCTGAGTCCAAAAAAGTGTTTTTTTTTGTGTGTGTGTGTGCGTCTGTGTACACGATATCTCATCTCCCAATTATTAACGGAATGACTTGAAATTTCAAACTTAAGGTCCTTACAATATAAGGATCCGACACAAACAATTTCGATCAAATGCAATTAAAGATGGTGGCTAAAATGGAGAAAATGTTGTAAAAAACAGGGTTTTCGCGATTTTCTCGAAAACGGCTCCAACGATTTTGACTAAATTCATAACTAAAATAGTCATTGATAATCTCTATCAAATGCCACAAGTCCCACATCTGTAAAAATTCCAGGAGCTCTGCCTCATCTATGCAAATTTGGATTTTAGATTCCCAATTATCAGGCTTCAGATACAATTTGAACAAAAAATTTGAGTGGAAAGATTGAGCATAAAAATCTCTAGAATTAATGTTCAGTAACATTTTCACCTAAAATTGAAAATTAGCTCAAAATTCGAGAAAATGTGATTATCCAATTGCAAACTGTTGGCAACTGTTGATTCTTTTGAATGATTTACTATGAAAAGATAGCAGACCTCTCGTATGTCTCCAGCGTTATTGGCATGTCACCAGCTGGCTCAGATCTTTGTTTATAAGTAGACTTAAGATGCACGTGCATCTGACGCACTAGCATCAGGTGATCAATTCTCATAACAGCAAGGAAAGTTGTGTGAGTGCGCCACACCAGATTTTTATCACTGAAATAGGAAATATTCATATATTAAAGAAATAATTTTGCAGTACCAAAAAACAAACTTATTCTGCTTCTCCCTCTTCTACAGTATGCATTTTTCAAAGCTTTGCCTTGGTGCTCGGTGACTTTGAATTGGCATATAGGCAAGGTATGGTTGGCGGGGTAATATTCACGGCTTTGCAAAAACATCAGGCTTCAGAGACCCTAGATCCCTAGATGGAGGAAGCTCCCTACACACAGACATTCTTCATGAATGAGAGAGTTGCAACGTATCACCAACAATGGAGAGAGCATGTTGAACGAATGTCAGCTGATAGGCTGTGTTGTGATAAAAGGACATAGCTCCAAAAAGCTCCTCATGTATCTTTTTGGTTGCAACAAGTTGCTTTTGAGAAGATACAAAAGAGCATATGTTGCTTCCTGACTCTGCGTGAAGACTATTTATTCAATTCAGTTGAAATTTGAGTGACACATGCTTATGTTTAAAATTATGATTTCATTTCTGTACTAAGAACCAGCCCTCCTATTCACTTTGCAAACCAGCCCCTCCTACTTGAGTATTTTAATAAGTGATTGTAACAGTTTTAAGTAATCTCATTCAATGGTATTTTATTTTATTAATTTCATTTTATTCTCCACAGATCGGCCCTCCCTGCTTGAAGCCTGGAAGGTAGAGAAGATCCAAGAGATCTACCTAGAAGCACTCAAGTCCTACGTCGACAACCGAATTCGGCCGAAATCATCACCAATCTTTGCCAAATTGCTGTCGGTGCTCACAGAGCTCCGCACCCTGGGCAACCAGAACTCACAGATGTGTTTCTCGCTCAAGCTGAAGAACAAGAAGCTGCCCGACTTCCTCATGGAGATCTGGGACGTTGACATGGAGAAGGAGAAGGAGAACGAGAAGAAGAAGGCTGCAGCTGAGAATAACAACTCTATGTCATCATCGACTTCATAAAAATGGCGCCCGATGTGGGTGTGTAAAGACTTGTTAACTTTGTAAAAATGACACCCTGCATGGGTGTTGAAAGACTTGATAACTTTGTAAAAATGGAGCCCGATGTGGGACTTTAAAAGTTGGGGGTCTTTGTTAAGAAGACACCAAACATATGTAAAAATGGCGCCCAATGTGGGACTTTGAAGGTTTATTGACTCTGTTAACAAGGCACCAAACATAGGTCATCCTAGACTAGTTAACTTTGTAAAAATTGTGACATTTGATGTTTTAGGAGGTATCAATGTAACAGGTGTTTTAGGAAACTAAATGTTGAAGAAAGCCAGTCAAAATAGGTGTTGAAAGATTTGTTACTTTATACAAAAGGCACCTACTAGAGGTGTTTGAAGAGTAGTTGACTTGATTGTAAAAATGGTGATATTGAGGGGTCGTTTTAGGACACAAAATGGCTACCAATGATCATCAGTTTTGGTGTTATATTGATTGTAAAAGTAACAACTCTAGGCTTTGAAGAGTTGTTGACTTGATTGTAAAAATGGTGATATTGAGGGGTCGTTTTAGGACACAAAATGGCTACCAATGATCATCAGTTTTGGTGTTATATTGATTGTAAAAGTAACAACTCTAGGCTTCCTAAACGAATAACATCTCAGCCATGAATATAATATTGGGTCCTACAGAATTGACTTTTATACCTAAGTTTGCAAACAGACTTGTTCAGTAGTATTGAAGGACACATAAAACTTGACACAATGTTGACAGTTACTTCGTGAAAGTATTCTTTCATTTGAGGTATTATCAATGTAGGATCAGTGTTCTGAAAAGTGGTGTATTATACTTTGCGCGCATCTACAGTAGTAATATCAGTATGATTGTATGGAAACAGTTATCAACGAATTATTGGTTTAAAAGGTTTTGAAAAGCTACTATTCAAATTGAAGTTCTCACGAATTGTAACTATTTGCTACTCAAGCAAAACACAAAATCCAAAAATAGTTCCAAAGTTTCTATATGGTTGGTTTCAGGCAATGATTTGTTAGAAACATCTTCTCTTACCATCAATATTATCATATCGTTAAGATTAACCCTGTAGTCCAGTAAATTATATCCATTTTTCAACTGTTTACCACCAATAAATAGTCTTTGCTTGTTGACAGGCACTTGGAATGTTTTACTTATAGACTCTTCCACTACTTCAATTAACACACATTTTTGAGACTTCTAATTTTTCTTTACGATTGTCTTCATATAGAAAAATTAGAAGTGTCAGAATGCGCGTTCATTGACGTAGTGGAAGAGTCTATAAGTAGAATATTCCAAGTGCCTGTTGACAAGCAAAGACCATTTTTCATTTTTTTGTGGTAAACAGTTGGGAACGGATATAATTTACTGGACTATAGGATTAATCTCAACGATATGATAATATTGATGGTAAGAGAAGTGTAGTTCCAAAGTGTATTTCCCCCAAAAATTTGAAAAAAAACTTGAATGGGTTGGTTTTGGGAAAATGAGGGGTCTCAATGTTGGGCTTAATGATAGTAGATCCTTTTTTAGGTGAAATTTGGGCAAAAATTCATAATTTGGGGTTCTGGGTTGCAGAATTTGGGAGAGGAACGGGTTTAGACTGAGCTTGTTCTCTCCCGGTTATTGTATGATTTGTTATTTTATCAAAAATCTATAAATAATCGGTCATAATTTTTTTACATCCAACGTTGAATCAAAGAACTTATGTACATTTTTGGGATTTTCCTTTACAAAAATCAATTTTTCATAACCATAATTTCTTTACCATATTCTAACACAGTAGCTTTATTCCCTGTGTTACCATTTTTTCTGTTTTTCTTTCAAAAAGAAAATTATTGACTTTCAAAAATCACTGGATTTTTGAGAATAGGATGGGAGAAATTAGTGGAAGAGAATAAGTTGTAAAATGATAGTTGAGGTGAAAAGGAGATTAGATGGATTTATTACATGAAAGGGTATAGAGAAATATATATATAGAGGAAAACTTCAGATAAAGAAGATGAAACATCGAATTTGAAAAGTTGAATCATAATTTTTAGAAAGAAAAATTTCGTAAAAAGAAGATGAGCAGGAAAAAGAAGAAGGGAGCCTTAGAAATACTTAACAATGTTCATAATATATTTATTATGAATAAATAAACTAAATACAAATTACTGCCAAACTGTTACATAATTATGTAATAAGGTGATGATTTATGTAAAACATGTAACATGTAACATACATGTATTTTGCCTGCCCCTTTTTTCTAAATTATTTATTCTCAAATTCCTTGAAAATATATTATAATAATACATTATTGTGTAGACTACCCCATATTATTACCATTATATTGGTTCCCGATTGATTCTAAATCTATTTTGAATTTTCTTAAAATTATTATACCATGATACAGGTTTTTAATAATTCTCACCTTTTCAATAAAATTTTCTGTATATTTTTCCACAATGTCTTCATTTTTCATTGAAGATATTATCTTGATTTTCCATTGAAAAATTCTTCAAAATTTACTTCAATTTTTTGGCGTTCTATTATTTATTCACTCATCATGAGGTTGGGTGGTAGAGAGGACTTGAAAGTCCTCACTTCGCCTAGTTAAGAATTTTTTTATTTCATTTCATCATCCTGGAAAAGAAGATTTATTTTGCAATTAGCTGCATTTCAATTAACAGATTTTAGTTGAACAAAAATAAAATAGCATTGAATCATATGGGAGTGTTCACACAGGTATGTGTGAACACTTTCATATAAAAGAATGCTGTTCTATTCCTGTCTAGCAGAGTAGAAATTCATTGGAAAGAAGGGCTATACATTCACCCCAGTTAATATAATATAATAAAACTGCCATAGATTAATTTTCTTAGAAGGCTTCTACCTCGAAACATTGCTAAAAATATTATGCAAATTTCCAACATTAATAAGTAAATTAGCTAGTAATTTTCGATTAGCTAATACTTCATTTTTTATAACAAAAATAATCAATGCACTGCCATTTTTTAATTGGATAAAATATTAAACAATAATAACTCAATTAAATTTGATCTATGTTTTATGTGCTTTTTCTATCGTTGAAATCTTCGAAGGGCCGGTTTCCGAGCTCGGGATTTGGCTAAGTTCTAGACTTTAAACAGCTGGAGTCAGAAAATTGGCTTTCCGAAACAGGGCGTAGTCGCAGTCATTGTCATAGTCACGTTTGAATTAAATTTCAAAAAACTGGAAAATTGAACACAAAATAAAATAAAGAGAAAATAGTGTAAAGTTTCAGCTATTTTGAATTATTCAGAAATGTTTAATTTCGTCAAGGAAAAACGTTTTCAATTATAGAAATGAGAAAATAAAAACTACGACTACTGTTATAAAAACTGCGACTACGCCCCGTTTTGGAAAGCCAATTTTCTGACTCCAGCTGTTTAAAGTCTAGGACTTAGCAAAATACCGAGCTCGGAAACCGGCCCTAAGCTATTTAGGTTTTCCGCTGGAAAACTATAGATGATAAATAATTTGTGTCTAGTATATATATGCTTCTACTTATTCTATATATTTTACTATACTATAAAGTACACTAAAATATTTATTCAGATATATAGATAAATACTATCCCATATAGTATACTCTGGAAAAAAGATTTCAACGTAGTATTATATAGTACAGTTCACTTTTAGTATAGTAAAATATACCTATAGAGAGATCCACGTTTTAAAGCCAGTGGATTTCATAGGACAACATTGTTGTCACGTTTCTTCTTCCACTGCCCTTGGTAGTTCATTATATTTCCACATAGCCCACGATTTGGTAACGGTGCGGAGTTGGAAAAGGATAGAGCTATCTGCTTTGTGGAATGATAGACAAGGATAGCAACACCAATGTTAATCAAATACTGCCATTATAACGTGGACCTCACTATAGCAATATAGTGTTCGACAATATGATACAGTATCATCTCAACTTGATACACAACACCATAATTTGATACAAAACAGGATAGAGCTATCTGCTTTGTGGAATGATAGACAAGGATAGCAACACCAATGTTAATCAAATACTGCCATTATAATGTGGACCTCACTATAGCAATATAGTGTTCGATAATATGATACAGTATCATCTCAACTTGATACACAACACCATAATTTGATACAAAACAGGATAGAGCTATCTGCTTTGTGGAATGATAGACAAGGATAGCAACACCAATGTTAATCAGGTGCTGCCTTTATAACGTGGACCTCACTATATGCTTTTATTTTCTTCATATCTTATAATTCAATGTTTAATGTATTGCTTATTCTTCTTCATTATTATACTGTATCGTAAAATAATTTTAATTTTTGTATTTTGTATACTTGGATGAAAAATGTTTCTGATGCTTTTAAAATTTCAAACGGTTTATTATGTTTGATACACTGATGAAATAGATTGCAGTTTCAAATAGTTTTTAATTTCAATGGGACTTAATCAATAATTTCATTCATTCTTTTAGTACCGGTTTCACAAAAGCCAGTTAAATTTTAATCATGATTAATTCCACTAGAACCAATCAAAGAAGCCGTCTTATCAAAAAGACCTTCTTTGATTGGTCCCTGTGGAATCGATCACTGTTGAAATTTAACCGGCTGTTTTTGCAACCGGGCTTTAATCTTCTATCAATCAATTTTAATTATGATGTAGAATTTTATTATCCTGTGCTTATTATGAATAATATTTACTGTAAAACTGTAACTGGTTTACATACTATGAAACTTATGATTTAGTATCTCTGAATTATTGTTTAAAATGGGGAAGAAAATTAGAATTTAATCAATTTTTCAAATGTTATCATTGAGAAGAAAATTGATTGATATTGAACAGCAAAAAATTGAATAATTGTGACTTGAAAATTTACTTAAAATGGGGCAAAAGTAACAAAATGGAGGAAGTAGAGAATATAAATTGGAGAAGACAGGGAATTGACAAAAAAATTTGAGTGTTTAAAAAGAAATATAAATTTGAGAGGGAATAAAAATAATTGGACAACACAGTTTAGAACAGAGATTGAAAGAAGGGACCTAAAAATTCAATTGAAGATATTTAATCACTAGGTGTCAAATTAAAACTTATTATTGATTGAGACAAGTAGAAAACTACTTGAAAAAATAAATAGAAAACTAAAACCAATTTTCAAGATTTTAAGAAATAATTCACCTACAACTCAAAAGTTGTGATTAGAACAAAATTAACAGCCGTATATTTGACAAGAACCCCGAATTTAAGGAGAAATCAACAACTAAAAGTAATTTTTAAAAAACTAACAGAATTTGAGAGAACATTAAAATCCTGATTGTGAATGGAATATTGAGATTTTTCTCATTACAATTGAAAAAGAAATCTAAAATAATTTGATTGAGAACAATGAAGAAAATCATCCATAATGAGATTATTCACTACAAACTACTGTCAGCATTATTTAAATGGGAGGCATTGACGTTATACATAAGGATTACTGACAGAAGTAGATCTTACTAGAAAATAAGAAAAAATGATTAAAGAATATCTCAAACAATTAACGTGAAAATTATAAAATAGATGAAATGAAATAGTGATAATGTGGTAATGGAAAGACTTAACCGAAGTACAAGCTTATGATTTCCTTAACAATTACAATATTATAATAATTATTGTCATATTATAAAATATATATATGTAGTGAAATGATATTGTTGTAGGCAAAAGATTGTGTGTCGAGTATTGCTGTATATTGTTGAGAAATATTTTATTTTTTTTAATTTTGAAGACTGGACTGGAAATATTTTTCTATTTTTGCTGAAGGGTTGAAACAATTTTCCCCCAAACTTTGGTGCTGATTTTGTAATATTTGTGAATTTCCGATTTTTCCCCGAAATTTTATGGCTTTGAGTACAATTTTGGGTCAGTTCTTTCCAAAAAAAAACTTCAGAACAATTTCATTCTATTGAAGTACTTTGAGTTGGTGGTGTGGTAAATTCTGTGCTATAATTCTCCCCACATTTTTCCCCTTTGCTACCAAAATGTTACCAATTTGATCATCTAAATTTCCCTCACAATAGCGGGGAGAAATTCCACCTGTAAGCTTATAAATTTCTAGTCTCTCTAGATTTTTACTATTTTTGGGAGTAGATTTTTGTTTTATGATGGAATGGGAGAATATAAACACTCTGGTCCAGTTGCACAAAGGCCGGTTAAATTTTAACCGTGATTGATTTCACGAGAACCAATCAGAGAAGGCCTTTTACAAATTGAGTGAGCGAGTTCATGTGTGTGGGACTGTGTCAAAATTATGACTCAGCTGTTGAACTTTTGTAATCATTCAATCAGGTAATTAGTGCCGGTTGCAAAAAAGCCGGGTTATTTTCAATCCTGATTAATTGTTACAGTAGATCCATCATTTTGAAATGGTCTTCTCTGATTGGTTCTTCTGAAATTAATCACGGTTAAAATTTAACCGGCTTTTGTGCAAACAAGCCTCTATCAACCAATTTTACAACCTCATTTCAAATCTTGTATTTGTTGCAGTATTCTGTTGTTTTTAACTTTTCTATTAAAATGATGATTAATTTATTTCTTCAATATGGAAGTATGGCATTTTAATAACAATCAAGCATTATAAACATATTCCCTGCATTTTCTTGTTTTCAATTTTTATTTTATCTTACAACATTTTCTAGATTTATTTGTGACAAACATTAATTTTCCATTTCAAAAATGTAATGTACATTCAAAAACGATCACTTCTACTTCTAATTATAACTATTTTTGTTTTTACACCAAATTTCTCTAAATAAATATTCGAAAAACAATTGAAGGAAATCTTCAAACAATGACCGTCCGTTAGTGAGTTAATTTTTTGTAAAAAAAATACTTGAAAACCTAACAATATTGTGTAATGTAGGCTGGTAGTTACGTCTTGTAAAAATTGAAAACTATTGTGTGTAATTTTGTAAAAAAATCTGATAATGGGGTCTGGTTGTTGGGAAAAATATATATATTATTTTATCTTTAATGTAAATTGGGGATTAATTTTGTTTTCGATTGTTTGTTGAAAAGTTTTTTAATAAATGTTAAATAGGAAGGCTGATTTACTTCAAAAACTGTGCTTCTTATAATATAAATTTCGAAGTATAATCCTCAATAAATTTGTTTCAAAATAATTTATTTATTTTGAAAACATGATAACTGGCAGCTTGTAATTTTTTTTAGTGTATTATTACTATTAAATTGTAAATTTTTTACCTCTAGTTTGTTTATAACTTTATCAACTCACCGGTTTTTAATTTAGTTGGATTATTTTTTTGTTTTTGAAAACAATTTTATGTAGATACTTTAGAACTTGTGCACTTGTTTTATGTTTTGTAAAATAGTTGAACGAAAATTATATAATTTGATCAAAAGTCATGGAACCTTGAAAAGTGGGTGGAAAACGATTAAAAAAAATTAGGATCTAGAATTTTACTAAAATTGTAAGGGATTATATGTGCAAGATTAGGATATAAGACAACAAAACTAATTCGAAAAATTCTAGTTTTAATAGTTGTCTAGTATATACATATATTATGGTATATAATAATATTATCATTGATAACTATACTGTGAAAATTTTAATAACTATAGATATATTGTTGATACAGTTTAAGGTTGATGTAAATATCAGGCGATAGATGTGTATGTCAATTAATTTTAATTCAATTATTTCTGTTAATTAATTTGGTTTTTGATTCACTTTGATCGGGACGAAGCCAAAGTGGGGCAGGGACAAAGTGTGATTAGAATTTAGTCCCAGGTTGTCGGCATGGGACAAAATTTTGTCCCACTTTGAGTGGTCCCACATGGAACAATATTATTACTGACTTGAGTTTTGTATCATCTATGATGAAAAATAATGTTTGTTCAATTTTTACATGCTGGATATGTTGATTGATAATTCTTGTACCAATCGGTGATAAAATAAAACCTCTATGTTAAATTTGAAATTTGATTTTCTCAACTTTTCATTTCATAAACTGTGGTGCTAACTTACTCTCATTTTATTTTTCATTTGTTTCACACATTGTCTGTTGGCTTGATTCTCAATTATTGACACAAGATTTTTCCACTGTAGACCATTTTTCCTAATCAACGTTTTTTTTAGACATTTTGGGACGTACTTTTTCGTTTTCGTCAATATTTCTCTTAATTTGTTTTGATACTCTCAATTCCCTTGAAACATCATTTGGTAGCCTGAAAAATAACACAAATTTTTCAATTAGATCACATTTTCAGTTACTTCCCCTTCAATTTCATTCACAAACCTTTTTCTTTTCATTTTCAACCTCTTTCTTTTGTTGTTATACTTTCACACCTATTGTATGTGTCTATACAACGTTTCAAATATGACTGAACTAAATAATACTTCTTTAACCGACTGTACATGGAATAGAAACTATTGTACCAGACTGTACACCGTATTGTCACTATGTAAATAAATACTATGAATAGATATAGCGGATGAGTGTACAAAAAAAACAGTTAGCTGAATTGAGAGAAATTGAATTTAAAAAAAAATAAAACACAAGCTTGTGTTTTTTTAGGCAAATTGTGAACATACTAGGTGAATAATTGAGATTGTGTATTATATATTACAATAATAATTACTATTATAAATAAATTTAGATAATGTGGTAAATTAGGTAATTGTTGTAGAGAGTGAGAGAGAGAGAAAAGTTGAGAAAGTTCCAACTTGAATAATAGTTGGAATTTTTTGACTTCTGTATTTTTTATAAAATGGAAGTAGGTGATTTTTCTGGTATATGGTGACAGAAACTAATATTAAAGGGTGTTTTAAAGTTTGGTTGGTGTTTGAAACATTTTTTATTTAAAAATATTTTCCCAAATTTTTTGTTAGGTATCTAAATTCATTTCTGTGATATCCATTTTCAGAAATATTTTCCTGCTTCTTGTTTTCATTTTTTCTTGTTTACTTGTTATCTGAATTCATTTCAGTTTATTTTCCTTGTCTTTATCTACAGAAATATATTCTATCGTTTGTATATTTCATTTATTGGTTATCTAGATAAAGAGGTTGAGGTTTAAATGGAAGAGTTTCAATTTAATGAGAGGTTTAGAATAAAGATATTGATTGATAGATCTATTTCTACTCATTGGTCTCTATTTTCTTCTATATTTTGTATGTATCCTCATTTTAGTCTACTGTTTATCTAAATTTATTTCATTATTTTTTATAGTATAAACATTAAAAATTATTTTTCTGTCCTGTTTGTCCATGGTTGTTAATTTTTGTAGTACATTAACTCACATTTTCGTCTACTGTTTATCTAAATTTATTTCAGTTATTTTTTGTAGTATTAACCTTAAATAGTTATTTGTGCAACTAGTGCGCAAAGTGACAGTTTGCTGCACCGAAAGAACCGTTTACGCCCGAGCCGTAGGCGAGGGCGGAATGGTTTGTTGAGTGCAGCAGAGGAACTTTGCGCACGTATTTCACATTAAGTTTTTTCCTACAGTTACCATTGAATATGAAAAGTGGGTAATTATGGGTAAAATTGCCTGAAATGCATCAAATGTTTTTCTGTGTAATTTTATTTTTTGATAAAAACCTTAATTTATTGTCAAATTGAATAAAAATGTTGTCCTTGGTTATAATATATACTAGTAATAATTAGCGCGTTGTGCTTGGTTGCACCTCTGCTCACTATAGCAGCCACAGCAGTCACTGTTACCAACTTCATTTTGATTTTGCTGCACTGTTGCTCCATATAACCTACTAAGTATTTTGCGTTGCCATGTTGCAAATCTGGAGTGCAGAAAAATGATTCCCGTACTAGAGCGGAAAAGTGATTCTTTGCGTTCTGTAATCAGTGCAGCAATGGCCACTTTTCAACGTAACTGTAGGAAAAATTATTTTTCTATTCTGCGTATCCATTGTCGTTAATTTTTGTAGTACATAAACTCACATTTTCCAAAACTTGAATATGAATTGTTTTTCAAGAATGTTTTCAACATCAGCCAAACCGTTACAGCCCAGTCTAAGCACAATACAAATAATATTTTACTTCTATCAACTACCTTAGGCTTTTTATTATAATTGATGATTACTTATGTGTCTTATTGGTAAATTTTGTAGACTCTAGTTTTGAAAATATTGTAAAAATCTGTTACTTTAATTAAGATTTTTATGGGGGAAATGAATGACATGAAACCGGAAACCTGTATGAAGCAGTCAACAAAATTGTTTGTTAATCAATTTTCCAAAACCATCTTATTGAAAGGAATTGTCTTATTCCTATTTTGGAATTGTCTTATTATTATTGTATTATTATTTTTTTGAATTGTCTTATTCTTATTTCTTATTCCTTATTGAAAGGAATTGACTTATACATGTACATGATAACATGATACTCATTCATTTAATCTATACTATAATAAAGGAAAGAACTGGCTTATACACGTAGGGGATAGGAAATACATGATTGACACATCATCACGTCTCAACTACTCAACTCATTAACTTGACATTTTGCATAAAGATTGTCAATTAGTTGAGGATGGTTATGGGCCTATTTCAATTCTTATTAATCAATCAATTTTAATTAAATAATTCAAACAAACTTTTCAATTTTTTATAAAAGCCCAACTAAACAGATATTTCTCCAAGTGATTCCTTGGAGCATGTGTAGCTATAAATTAATATTACATCAATAAACCTGTAACAGCTACCATCTATAGAAGGCATTGACAAGACAGAGGATCGGCAACGTTGTTCTGTATGGTTGCAAGTTCGAGACCAGTCAAAGTCTTTTTTTGCTGAGAATTTACAACTCTGATAAATATTATCAAGTAATTTTGACACAGTCATCAATAATTATTAGATGGAAATGACTGAGATATTGCATTTATTCAAATGCTAATGAATTAATTATTTGGATTTTCATTTAATAATAATAGATATATTTTTTTTATTATGTTTCCTGGGCATAAGGAGATTGCATTTTACAACAAATTGTAATTTTTCTATTGATGTAGTAATGGATGAAGAAAAACACCATATTTTTCCCAGTATTCAATATTAATAGTCTTTAAAGTGTAATATTTATTTTGTCCAAGTTTATTTATCTTTGTAACTCGTTTTTTTTCGTACCTGGGCACCCAAAAACCCTCGGGTTTGGCAAGACCCTCAATTTTTTGTATTGTGAATAAAAATTTTGATTGATTGAATTTTGAAACTTATATCCACCTATACAAACAATTTTGAGGACTGCTTCAATTCTATTCAAATATTTTGTCTTTAAACAAATAAATCATTTTTTAATTAATATATTTTGTTTCTAATCACCATATACATTATGAATTGATAAAAGTTACGTTTGATAATATTTTGATAATATTTGTTACCCAAAGTATGTTTAATTGTATTTGTTTTCGAAAATGTTTGTGTATAAATTGAATTGAAACTACTAATTATATTCACAATTCACAATGCTATTATATAGATATATATTTAATCTTAAATGAATAAATGATGATGATGATGATGATAAACTTACATACAATAACAATACAATGAAAGTATATATATATATAATATTCTGAAGATGATTGTAGGTATTTTCTCTTTGATTTTGCTGTTTTATGTTTTCCATTATTTTTAATTAATTTTTATCATTACATATAAACATAATATATATTAAATATATGTTATATTTATATATTTATTATCATATCCACTACTCTGGCTAGCTATTTCTGTTATATTATTGTCTTTTCGTCTATTTTTTGTTTATTTTCAATTTGTTTCTTGAATTATTGTACATTATTTTTAGTTTTAATAATGCTGTCTTAATGTAGTTACATACCACAAGATTATCTACATTTTTATCAATACATGTATTAATGATATTGAATATAATTTTAATTTTGTGTTTTGTGCAAAAATTATACAATACACATACTACCTTCGTGAAGATAGTTGAAATAAAAGATCTATTCATTATATTATTTTTTGTTTTATTTTCAATCTATTAATTTTCTCACTTCATTCATTATCATTTTCCTTGCCGTTTATCATTTTGTTGATTTTTAAAACTGTCAATTAGACAGAGAGAAAGAGTACAAAGAAATGAAAATTTGAAAACATTTTCTTTTTTACTGTTAGATTTTTATTTTAATTCAGTTTTATGTGACAAAGTTTTCTCATATTTTTCAACATTTTTGTTTTCCTCTCATTTTTATTTATGTCCAATTAACGTTTCTAATCTATCATTTTATTCGAGGGAAACCTTAATTTGCTCACTAATAATTATAACCTGAAACACTGATACCGGGTTGCACAAAAGTCTGTTAACTTTTAATCTTGTATTCCACAACAGCCAATCAGAGAAGGTGTCTCAAAAATCTTCTCTGATTGGTTCTCATGAAATTTAATCATTACATTACATTTTATTACATTCCTTAATCACAATATGAAATTAATGATTGGGAGAGAATCAACAGGATAAACCCAAAACTGTTCCTCTCCCTAATTTTGATAAAAATAGTCCAAATGAGGTTATCAAAACACTTTTATAAAGATCACAAAAATTTACAGTCCAAATAAACATTATACTAAAAATTTTGTATCTCGGTTGATCAGAAAGATGAAACAAATTATTATTACACTTGAAAATGCATTAATAAATTGAAAATTAATTTGAAGCCAGAAAAATGATTAGAATTTAACAGGCTTTTATTCAACCTGGCTTAAATCATTTAATTTCTTAAACCAACAATAATATTGATTTAAAGCTGTTACAGCACCATTTTCAAACTACACATTAATTAATTGTAATTTTATGTTCAGTTTATATTTCAATTCAATAACTTATTTTATTTGAAACTGAGAATATTTTTAAGTTTTCCTTCAAAATACTGCAATCTCATAATATGTCCTGTCCTATTCTACTCAAATAATATAATTATGTTACACAAGCAATACAAATAATATAACTTACATCATGATATTTTCAGGACTGTGTTTATTATATATTTTCTAATAATTATAATACATTTAGCTCATTAGTTGAAGTACATACATTTATAGCTCATACTGGGAAGCATAATTGATAATAATTATCAATTATATTTAATAAACAATTATTGTTTATCATAAACTATTGAATTCTAATGATTATTTGCAATTATTCTGCCATATTGCCTTATGAACCTTCATTGGAATATACATTAGTTTTAATGGAGTTTTGATGAGAAATATTATGATCAATTTATTATTGAGGAATAAATGGATGATACAATGAGAATAAAATTGTGTATTTATTTAAAAAAACATAACTTTTGTATAAATTGCTGTCTATTGATTTTTAATGAGCATATTTGAAAATATAAATCTTTCAAGTATTTAGGAAGCATAATGGAAGAGGATATGAAATGCAACAAAGAAATCAAAGTAAGAATTGCTATGGCAAAAACAGCATTCAATAAGAAAAAGAGAATTCTTTGTAGTCAACTGGACAAGACACTAAGGAAAGTGCTATGTTTGGAGTGTGGCACTGTATGGTGCAGAAACTTGGACGCTGAGAAAGGAGAATAGGAGGAGGCTTGAGGCATTTGAAATGTGGATATGGAGAAGGATGGAGGGGATCAGTTGGAGGGATAAAGTTACAAACGAGGAGGTGTTGAGGAGGGTTGGGGAAGGAAGGAGTCTGCTGGATGTGATAAAGGGAAGAAAGAGGAGATGGCTGGGACATTGGATGAGACGGCAATGCTTGTTGGTGGATGCCATGGAGGGGACCATTCAGGGAAGAAGAGGAAGAGGGAGAAGAAGATAGAAAATGTTGGGCGACATCAAGGAGGGGATGAGCTACTATGCAACGAAGCGACTGGCAGAGAATAGAGGAGAGTGGAGGGCTGCTGCCATATAGAAGGACCTGCTTACGAGCAGAAAACTACAGAACAGAATTTGAAAATAAAACTATAAACTATAGAATTATTTAACATCAGTATAGTGAGATGCATGTTATAAGAGTCAGTGTAAATGATAAGATGGCATAGTTGCCATTTTCTTTTTACCACTGCCTTCTATAGTAGATAGCTGTGATTCAAGTCATCCCAGTATGTCTGATCCAATATCAATTATTTTTGTCGATTCTTGTTAATAATAACTTTCAAAATATATTTCATTCACCAAGAAAGTAAATCCTCTTATGATTTGTTGAAATTTTCATAATTTACATGAAATATTTTCTTATAATTATTATTAAAGAAAATCCTAAATAAATGCTGCAAATCACCCCAAAAACCTCTGCTACTGCAGACATTGACAACAGGGTTAACAGCTAGATGGAAATTCGATGAGAACTACTATCCAAAAATTAGTTGCCATACCGGGTTCGATTCCCGGGCTGGCAACTAATTTTTGGATAGTAGTTCTCATCGAATTTCCATCTAGCTGTTAACCCTGTTGTCAATGTCTGCAGTAGCAGAGGTCTTCGGGGTGATTTGCAGCATTTATTTAGGATTTTCGTTAAATAATAATTATATATTAATTAGCATTTGAATAAATGCATTCTCTATTTAATTCCATCTGTAAATATTTTCTTAATTATATTTCTACGTTGTTAAAAACTGATATGGCAGCATTGAGGAGGTAGAAAATGATAGCGCTATCTGCTGTGTCAAATGATAGACAAGGATAGCAACACTGATGTTAATCAAATACTGCCATTATAACGTGGACCTCACTATAGAACCAGAACAACTACAACATGATACAGTATCAACACAATTTGATACAGTATCATCTCAATTTACTATAGTATAGTAAAATATACCTATAGTGAGTTCCACGTTTTAAAGCCAGTAGATTTTATAAGACAACATTGTTGTCACGTTTCTTCTTCCACTGCCCTTGGTAGTTAATTATATTTCCACATAGCCCACGATTTGGTAACGGTGCGGAGTTGGAAAAGGATAGAGCTATCTGCTTTGTATAATGATAGACAAGGATAGCAACACCAATGTTAATCAGGTGCTGACTTTATAACGTGGACCTCATTATAGCAATTAGTGTTTGTTTGTATAGTTTATGTTCACGATGAAATTTTGAAAATATGTTGTATAAAAATCGGTTGAAGTTTTTGAAAATATTTTGAATTAAACTAAACGGTAGGTTCTGAGGGTTTGAAGTTTTGTCCAAAACAAAAAACTTCTTCCAAGGTCATAAAATAATAGGTTCCAATGAAGCTTTGGAAAATATGATACATATTTAATAGCATCATAGAGAAACAATAGCGTAAGTAGATATCCCATGGTATAGGGAATTTATGTCGCAACTTTTACTGTTATCTCAAGCCGATTACTGTCGATTATTGTCAATTTTTACTGTTTTGTTGGTGTGATAGTGTATGAACGGCACAATTTGAGAGACTACCAGCGGCACACAGCTGCATAGGAAAGAACTATGAGAACTATCAGCTTGGGATAACAGTAAAAGCTGTGACATAAACGCCCTATACCTAACCTAACCTAACCATCTATACTATCGTTTCTCTATGATAGCATCTATCGATTTATAGTATAGTATAGAGAAATAAGACAACGATTTGGCCTCAACTCACACTTAGGCGACTCAGGTGGAGAAGAGATTGGACTCTAGTGGAGAGCATGTGTTTCCAAATGGTGACACTCAGACCAGTCGACTCTAGTCTCCGCGACGTCACCATTTCAAAACACATGCTCTCCACTAGAGTCCAGTCTCTTCTCGACCTGAGTCGCGTAATTTAAGCCTTAGTGAACTGTGGAGACAAAAAAATACAATTTTATAAAAAATATCGACGTTTATTCAATGATTTCATACTCAGAATACATTACAATAAATTATAGATAACTTAAAAACTTTCTACTACACAGTACACATGAGCCTATGTGGCCCTGGATATTTATAATAATTATACATTTATAATATTATGAAGGTAGGATCTGACTCATACATGTAGGGGATAGGAAATAAACCATTGACTAATTATCTATGCTTGGCCTATATTAAAGGAAAGAACTGGCTTATACAGGTAGGGGATAGGAAATTCACGAATGACGCATCATCACGTCTCAACTACCCAACTCATTAACTTCACATTTTGCATATACATTCTTAATTTACCAAGGATGGTTATAGGTCTATTTTCAATTCTTCAAGATTTCATTACGTCAAGTTTTAAAATAGATCCTTGCGAAGCACGGGTTTCCTGTTAGTCTTGAATAATTTGATGAAGCCGACTCAAGACGATTACTGTCGACTACTGTCTATTATTAGTGTGTTGTTGGGAGTGTAAGAGTGTAAGAAGGGCACAGTATGAGAGACTACCAGCGTCACATAGCTTCACCAAAAACAACTACTAGGACTATCGGCTTCAGTTAACACTCACATTTGCAACATAGACACCCTATACACTGTCTATTATTAGTGTGTTGTTGGGAGTGTAAGAGTGTAAGAAGGGCACAGTATGAGAGACTACCAGCGTCACATAGCTTCACAAAAACAACTACTAGGACTATTGGCTTCAGTTAACACTCACATTTGCAACATAGACACCCTATACACTGTCTATTATTAGTGTGTTGTTGGGAGTGTAAGAGTGTAAGAAGGGCACAGTATGAGAGACTACCAGCGTCACATAGCTTCACCAAAAACAACTACTAGGACTATCGGTTCAGGTAACACTCACATTTGCAACATAGACACCCTATACACTGTCTATTATTAGTGTGTTGTTGGGAGTGTAAGAGTGTAAGAAGGGCACAGTATGAGAGACTACCAGCATCACATAGCTTCACCAAAAACAACTACTAGGACTATCGGCTTCAGTTAACACTCACATTTGCAACATAGACACCTATACACTGTCTATTATTAGTGTGTGTTGGGAGTGTAAGAGTGTAAGAAGGGCACAGTATGAGCGACTACCAGCGTCACATAGCTTCACCAAAAACAACTACTAGGACTATCGGCTTCAGTTAACACTCACATTTGCAACATTGACACCCTATACACTGTCTATTATTAGTGTGTTGTTGGGAGTGTAAGAGTGTAAGAAGGGCACAGTATGAGAGACTACCAGCGTCACATAGCTTCACCAAAAACAGCTACTAGGACTATCGGCTTCAGTTAACACTCACATTTGCAACATAGACACCCTATACACTGTCTATTATTAGTGTGTTGTTGGGAGTGTAAGAAGGGCACAGTATGAGAGACTACCAGCGTCACATAGATTCACCAAAAACAACTACTAGGACTATCGGCTTCAGGTAACACTCACATTTGCAACATAGACACCCTATACACTGTCTATTATTAGTGTGTTGTTGGGAGTGTAAGAGTGTAAGAAGGGCACAGTATGAGAGACTACCAGCGTCACATAGATTCACCAAAAACAACTACTAGGACTATCGGCTTCAGGTAACACTCACATTTGCAACATAGACACCCTATACACTGTCTATTATTAGTGTGTTGTTGGGAGTGTAAGAGTGTAAGAAGGGCACAGTATGAGAGACTACCAGCGTCACATAGCTTCACCAAAAACAACTACTAGGACTATCGGCTTCAGTTAACACTCACATTTGCAACATAGACACCCTATACACTGTCTATTATTAGTGTGTTGTTGGGAGTGTGAGAGTGTAAGAAGGGCACAGTATGAGAGACTACCAGCATCACATAGCTTCACCAAAAACAACTACTAGGACTATCGGCTTCAGTTAACACTCACATTTGCAACATAGACACCCTATACACTGTCTATTATTAGTGTGTTGTTGGGAGTGTAAGAGTGTAAGAAGGGCACAGTATGAGAGACTACCAGCGTCACATAGCTTCACCAAAAACAACTACTAGGACTATCGGCTTCAGTTAACACTCACATTTGCAACATAGACACCCTATACACTGTCTATTATTAGTGTGTGTTGGGAGTGTAAGAGTGTAAGAAGGGCACAGTATGAGAGACTACCAGCGTCACATAGCTTCACCAAAAACAACTACTAGGACTATCGGCTTCAGTTAACACTCACATTTGCAACATAGACACCCTATACACTGTCTTTTATTTTCTCTATGCTTGAACAGTGTCTGTCCTATGCTGAGTCCTGACATGCTTGTCCAAATGCGTCTTCTGTGTGAAGCCGGCCTTGCATACGTCACACACATAGGGCCTCTCCCCCGTGTGCCGTCTGCTATGCCTCTTCAGATGACTCGAGTGACTGGTGCTGAAGTCGCACTGCGCACACTTGTATGGCTTGTCGCCCGTGTGCATGCGCATGTGGTTCTTGTAGCTGGTGATGTGTGTGCATGCATAGTCGCACAGCTCACACTTGTATGGCCTTTCTCCGGTGTGTGTGCGCATGTGCACTGTCATGGTGGCCTGGTAGGCGCATTTGTAGCCGCACTCCTCACAGGTCAGCGTTTTCGGCTTCTTCTTTTCAGTCGCGGCTCGCTCGCCCGTGTGACTCTTGATGTGCTTCAACAGGGTACTGGAGTCCACGCATCTTTCCAATCAAAAACAGATCAATGTTCAAATTTGTGCCAAAATCATGATGACAATGTCAAGAAAAACAGTAAAATCTTATCACTATGGGCCGGTTCCCGAGCTCGGCATTTAGCTAAGTTCTAGGCCATTAAACAAACATCTATACTCTCTCTCTCTCTGTCTAGGGTTGTGTGGTTGATTGATTGATTGATTGATTGAGTACTTTATTTATGTAGATTACAATATACGGCTTATACACTTATATACAATGGCTTACAATACAGCAAAATTATAGATGAATTTACATAATATAGACTAAGAAAATAATTATTGAACTGTATATGATATGAAAAAGTAATTTGTAATATAATAACTATAGATATTATATTGTTATGCATCTACATAAATTGGCGGAGCTTTGGACATATCAATGTCCATTCTTCGGAAACAATATTAAAAATATCATCCCCACTAACTCTCTACCAAAACGTTAATTTAATTAATTAAGCTAAGGATTTATTTATTAATGGAAATATTGTAAAAGTTTTAATCAATATGAATATTGAAGAGAAAAAAAAACAGAAAATTGATAAAGTAAAATAATTATATAGGTAGATAAGATCAAATAATTGATTAATAAAATGAAGTAGGCTGAAAGTAGATCAGGGTTAACAAATTTCAGTAATATACAGCAGTATGCAGTGGATAATTGAAATAACATGAGTTTATATAATATATATATATATACAATTCGTTCTATAACATGGTTTAAAGGTTTATATTGGTGGAATGGGTGAGGGATGGTTGTCATGTGATCGTTCTAGGGTCGGACAGTTTCAGTCATTTGTTCCAAAATATGTTTTTTTAAAGTCAGGTTGAAGCTCGCTCGGCTCTCGATGGACCTGATAGAAACAGGAAGTGTATTCCATGCACGACAGGCACTGACTAAGAAGGATTTTGTGAAAATAGTAGTTCCATGATTGGGTATCCTTAAAGTACTTTCTCCGGTTCTAGTATGTGAAGCATCTATCCTCCTACCTTCAGAGACAAATTTGAAATCATCTTTAAAATAGTTCGGATTACCGTATTTCAAGATATCTCTAACAAGCTTGACTATTCGAAAAAGCCTCTGATCGGGAAGCTTCAATGTTGAACTAGCAATGTGGGCTGGGGTGATATGATCATGGCGTTGGAGAGAGTAGACGAAACGTAGACAATAATTTTGGCAACGCTGTAGTTTATCATTCAGAGTGACTTGCATATCATTAAGAACAGAATTACAATACATTAAATGTGGGAAGATGAGAGATTGAACCAATAATAATTTAATGTTTCTAGGGAGGATATCGTGCAATGCATGCATGGCTGAGAATACCTTTTTACAAGTTTTGTTCACTTGTTCTGACCACTCAAGAGTATTATTCATAATAATGCCTAAATTTTTAACTGAGCTACAGTAAGGAATGTCATTACCGTCTACACTAATTTTGTGAATCGATTTAAGGTCAATATTGTTTATAAGACGAGAATATCCAATTATAATGGGTTGTGTTTTGATGGGATTAAGCTTAAGGCAATTTTTCTTTGTCCATTCCACTATCGAATTGATATCCTGATTCATTATTCCAACTGTTTCATTAATTTTTGTTATGGGACAGCTTAAATAGATTTGAAGGTCGTCTGCATAAGTATGGAAACTGGAGAATTTGATAATGGAAGAAAGGTCATTAGCATACAAAGTGAAGAGGAGAGGGCCTAAAATTGAACCTTGTGGTACTCCATGCATAACGTTTTTCCAAGTTGACTTTTTGTCACCGACAGATACACATTGTTTCCTACCTAATAGATAGGATTTAAACCAAACTAACGAGTTGTGACTGAAACCAAGAATAGCCAACTTATTCAGAAGGACTGTATGATCATGTGGCAGAGAGGACCAGGAGTCCTAACTCCGCCCTAATAAAGGCATATAATCAATCAATCAATCTCTAAACATAATCACTCCTCAATCAAATTACAAAAAACTACATCTCACTATCTCACGCACAACCTTCCTCTAGCGCGTCTCGGAACGTTCTCCATCCAGTTTCGCCTCTACGCGGTCATCACTCTCTCAGCTCACCGGTTCAATAGTCCCAATTTGGTGGCCTGAGTGATGACTCCGCTATTCTAATAGTTAATATCCTAAGAAAGCGGGTTGTTCGAATTGTCACAGGCTTAAACATGTACGGGAAAGAAAATTCACGGATGACGCATTATCACGTCTCAACTACTCAACTCATTAACTTGCAATTTTACAAATAGATTCTCAATTCACCGAGGAAGGTTATAGACCTATCTAAAATTCTTTCAAGATTTCAGTACGGTAGGTGAAGTCTTCAGTTTGTCAAGTTCTTAATATTAGACCCTAAAGGTGCATAAATCAGTTTGTGCGTAAATTTCCGCAGTCGACGACGACAAGCATTGTTGACATTCATATTGTCCAAATTTCAAGTGTGCTAAAACAGCTGATCAAATAACTTTTCATTGTTTGTGTTTATTATTCAAGAATCAAATATTTCTAATAATACCAACATATTATCATTTAAAAGTATAATAAGGTATAAACTCAACCTCCCCCATCAAAACATAATTGAAGATAATCTTTCAGGTTATGTAGACAAATTGAAATCTACCCAATGTGAGATTCTCTCTCTCCCTGTCGTGGTAGACGACGGCATTTACACACAAACGAAAACCCTGCTTTACGGAGCACAGGGTCTATTAGACCCATTCTTTTTCATACATAAATTTCTCAGTTCATAAAATTAGCTGTCTTCTACAGTCTGGGTCATGTAGCTTTGCCTATCGGCGAAGGGCCACTAGACTAAAATACTACCCAAACAAATACATCCAACATTTTCTGAATAATTATGTATCTTTCTATAAGCAACAAATGTTCTTTTGTATCTTCTCAAAAGCAACGTGTTGCATTCAAAAAGATACACAAGGGGACTTTTGAAGTTACGTCCTTTTACAACACCAAATGAAAATGATTGTTCATGTTATGAAAGAATGAGAGAAATTATACAATTAACCTTCCGGTGGTCACGCCCTACTCAATCACACGAGCAGTCGCGTGTTGTATTTTGTACAACATCCAATTTTCCAAGTGTTATGTACTCTGTTTACTGTCAAAACATATTAATTAATTGTATAATTACTTTTTCCATCTTCTTGGATTATTTTACGCCTATGAACATTTGCATGATTACCATTTCATAGCCCAATAAGGTACACCAAGCAAAGCCATCAATTCTGTGTTATTGGTTCGTTTAGTCCCCGTATACAGTCTTTCCCTATCTTATGCACTGTGGCGACTAAATGGCACCTAAAGACTGAACCATTGCTCGGTTGATACTGCAACTCAGTGGAGTGATGGGGGAAAGTTTTGGAATGCATAGGTGACTCATTCACTGACACCACCCCATTCAATAGTTTTGTGCAGCAAGAAAACTGACACTGTTGTACTTTTTACAACAGCGCGACTGCCGGAAGGTTAAAATGATTGTAAGTTGAGGAGTGGGAAATGTATTCACCTGTATTCACATATGTTGCACTCGTAAGGTTTCTCTCCGCTGTGTATTCGCATATGGGTGCGTAGATTTGTGGATTGGGTAGAACTGTAGTCACATATCTGACACTTGTAGGGCTTTTCTCCACTATGGATCCGCATGTGGGTTTTCAGCGTGGTACTGTCAACAGAAGGAATAAAATAGATTGATCAGAATAAAATCAATTCACAGTGAAAAAAGCAGTCGTTAGGTGATGTGAGAGGCCCTGAAATTGATCAGTTGCGACCTGAAAACTCTGACACCAGACCTGAGCCAGCCAGGTCACTCGATATTATTATTATTATTAATTCACAGTATATTCATCAACTAAATAATAAAGATGACAATAACATAAATCCCATATTATGTACTATCATAGAGAAAAGATAGCATAAGAAGATATGCCATGGTTTGTAGAATACATTTAAAGTTTGCATGTTTTGTATCAAATCATGGTGAATGAGAAAGAAAAAGAGAAATTGTCAAAAAACCACTGATTTATTGATAATTAGAAAGACCGGTTTCGGTTATTACACCATTGTCAATCTCTGATAAACTGATAATATCAATGATAAATATCTCTGATAATATCAATAAATCAGTGGTTTTTTGACAATTTCTTTTTCTTTCTCATTCAATATGAATAATTACCACAATATCAACTTCTCAACTACACAAAAAGTCAAATCATGGTGTTATGTATCAAGTTAGAATGAAGTTACGTATCAAAATTATTGGCGTTGTGTATCAAGCTGAGATGATAATTAATTGGTCTTAGGGAAGAGATAGCATGAGAAGATATCATGGTTTGTAGAATTCATTTGAAGTTTGGAAGTTTTGTATCAATTTATGATGTTGTGTATCAAGTTGAGATGAAGTTTTTTACAAATTTGGTGTTGTGTATCAAGCTGAGATGAAGTTTTGTATCAAATTATGGTGTTGTGTACCAAGTTGAGATGATACTGTATAATATTGTGCTGTGTCAACAGCACATTGCACGCGAACATAAGGCATTCATGTTCCAAATTTCCAAAAGAAACGAGCATAAGAAGATATCCCATGGTTTGTAGGATTTATTCAAAGTTTTGTATCAAATTATGGTGTTATGTATCTAGTTGAGATGGTATTGTATCATATTGTGATTATACTGTATCGTATGTGATGAAAATGTATCATTTATAATGATAGCATAGAGAAAAGATAACTTAAGAAGATAGGTCGTTTATGTTGCAAATTTCTTCTCCGATTACTGTCGACTACTGTCTATTATTAGTGTGTTGTTGGGAGTGTAAGAAGGGCACAGTATGAGAGACTACCAGCGTCACATAGCTTCACCAAAAACAACTACTAGGACTATCGGCTTCAGTTAACACTCACATTTGCAACATAGACACCCTATACACTGTCTATTATTAGTGTGTTGTTGGGAGTGTAAGAGTGTAAGAAGGGCACAGTATGAGAGACTACCAGCGTCACATAGCTTCACCAAAAACAACTACTAGGACTATCGGCTTCAGTTAACACTCACATTTGCAACATAGACACCCTATACACTGTCTATTATTAGTGTGTTGTTGGGAGTGTAAGAGTGTAAGAAGGGCACAGTATGAGAGACTACCAGCGTCACATAGCTTCACCAAAAACAACTACTAGGACTATCGGCTTCAGTAACACTCACATTTGCAACATAGACACCCTATACACTGTCTATTATTAGTGTGTTGTTGGGAGTGTAAGAGTGTAAGAAGGGCACAGTATGAGAGACTACCAGCGTCACATAGCTTCACCAAAAACAACTACTAGGACTATCGGCTTCAGTTAACACTCACATTTGCAACATAGACACCCTATACACTGTCTATTATTAGTGTGTGTTGGGAGTGTAAGAGTGTAAGAAGGGCACAGTATGAGAGACTACCAGCGTCACATAGCTTCACCAAAAACAACTACTAGGACTATCGGCTTCAGTTAACACTCACATTTGCAACATAACGGTCCTTTACCATGGCATATCACCACAAATGATACATAATCAACACAATATGATACAGTATCAACACAATATGATACACAGCTCCATAATTTGATACCAAACTGAATGAATTCTACAAACCATGGGATATCTTCTTATGCTATCTTCCCTCTATATCACCATAAATGATACAGTATCAACACAATATGATACAGAATCATCCTAACTTGATACACAACACCATTATTTGATACAAAACTTCATCTTAACTTGATACACAACACCATAATTTGATACAGATCTTCTCCCTCACCTGTACGAAGTGCTGTAGTCACACTGGTTGCACTTGAACGGTCTCTCTCCAGTGTGCGTTCGCACATGTGCGCGCAGTGTGTTCGCATGCAGTGTGTTGTAGGCGCAGTAGGGACAGTGGCGCAGTTGGTTGCCTGGTGAGACGTGCAGCCGTAAATGGCAGCGCAACTTGGCCAGCGCCGCCGTCCGGAAGTCACACATTGTGCAGGCGAACCGTTCGGCCAGCTCTGACAGTTTCGCGGATACTTCTGTCGGGTTTTTGTTGAGGGGCCCACCTTTCGTCCATTTGTCACGTGGTTTGGAAGTGGATGATTCTGGAAATGAATTAGATAGATAGAGACAGTAGTTTATTTCCTTGGAAAATCAATACAAGACAAATACCTGGTCGTCTATACATATAAACTAGCTTACCCGACGAAATTCGTACCGCCATAAGTCAATGTATCTCATGTCACACTTGACTTTATTTGGTGAATCATGAAATTTATCTGACAATCAATATTTTAATTCACATCTCAATACGGACTTCCTATGTGATTGATTGATTGAGTACTTTATTTATGTAGATTACAATATATACTGGCTTATACACTTATATACAATAGCTTACAATACAGCAAAATTATAGATGAAATTTACATAATATAGACTAAGAAAATAATTATTGAACTGTATATGATATGAAAAAGCAATTTGTAATATAATAACTATAGATAATAATCATATTGTTATGCATGTACATAAATTGGCGGAGCTTTGGACATATCAATGTCCATTCTTCGGAAAGAATATTAAAAATATCCTCCCCACTAACTCTCTACCAAAAATGTGCTTAGTCATGCAGCATTTATTATTCCGACATTGCAACATATTCTCAATCAAGTGGTAGTAATATCTATCAGTAAAGTGTTGAATTAAAAAAAAAATAGATACCGGTAGATTAGATCAGTGTTTCAGAGATGAATTTAATGTTTTCATAGTTGTTGATTGTCAATAGATGGTCCAGGAAATATGCGATGTACGATGAATCACACAGAATTCCATATTCTTTCCATCTTCAATTTTAGGATGAATATAAGCTAAGCTAAATTCATAGAAAAATTCAGTTCAGTCTGTCATTCTTCAGTAATTAATGATTGCTATATGAACAATTCTCTTTCATGAGTTTCTCAATGATAGGGGAGTGATAATAATTATTTGTATATGTCTTCTAAGGAACGATTATCTACAGCTGGTACCAATCAACTAATATACACTAACGTCAACTCCAAACCACCGTTTTAATACCTGAACACAATTGATCACAGGGTGACGTGTTTATTATACAGCTGGTAACTCAAGATGCTAAATTATAAGTAGCCACTCGGCCTAAAATTTCAAAAATCTGGTGTGGCGCACTCACACAACTTTCCTTGCCGTTATTAGAACTGATCACCTGACGCTAGTGTTCACGCGCATCACAAGATCTAAGCCAGCTGGTGACAGGACAATAACGCTGGAGACATGCGAGGTGTGATATCTCTTCATAGTGAATGATTTAATAGAATCAACAGTTGCCAACAGTTTGCAATTGGATAATCACATTTTCTCGAATTTCGAGCTTAATTTCAATTTTAGGTGAAAATGTTACTCAACATTAATTGTAGAGATTTCTATGCTCAATCTACTCCACTTGATTTTTTTCGTTTCAATTGTATCTGAAGCCTGATAATTGGGAATCTATCTGCATTGATGGGGCGAACCTCCTGAGATTTTTACAGATATGGGACTTGTGGCAGTTGATAGAGCTTATCAATGACTTTTCTAGGTATGAATTTGATCAAAATCGTTGGAGCCGTTTTCGAGAAAATTGCAAAAAACCCTGTTTTCGACAACATTTTCGTTATTTTAGCCGCCATCTTGAATTGCATCAGATCGAAATTGTTCGTGTCGGATCCTTATAGTGAAAGGACCTTAAGTTCCAAATTTCAAGTCATTCCGTTAATTGGGAGATGAAATATAGTGTACACAGACGCACATACACTCATACACACACACACAAACAGACCAATACCTAAAAACCACTTTTTTGGATGGGGGTCCATCCCATCCTAGAGAAATGAACTTTGTGAACTCCTTCTCGTGCATGAAGTAGGTAGGTAGAACAGTTCATAAAAACCACTTTTTTGGACTCAGGGGACCTTGAAACGTATAGAAATTTACAAATTGGGGTACCTTAATTTTTTTCGGAAAGCGATACTTTCCTTACCTATGGTAGTAGGGCAAGCAAAGTAATAAAATGAGTGGAAATCAGAGTGAGAATCACCTGTACTTGCAGCATTAGGATGAGTCCAAGAACTGCCTTCTCCAGTATTTTCATCTTCAACTGCCTGAAAACAAAAGAGAAATATAAAGTTTGAGAAAAATAAGAGGAAAGCTGATACCTGTATGTATATCTGATGTAATATTAACTGTCAATTCTTGTTGAAAATAATTTATTATATTTTAATATCGGGACACCGAGCTTCGCTCGTTATTTTTATCTATATATAAATATATATATATATATATATATATATTTATATATATATATATATATATATATATATATATATATATATATTATATATATATATATATATTATATATATATATATATATATAAAAGCGAAATGGCACTCACTCACTGACTGACTGACTCACTCACTTCCAATTGTATCGGAAGCCTGTATTGGAAATCTGAAATCAAACTTTGCATAGATGGGGCGGAGCTCCTGAAATTTTAACATATAGGTGACTTGTGGCAGTTGATAGAGCTTATCAATGACTATCTATATATATAAAAGCGAAATGGCACTCACCACTGACTGACTGACTGATTCACTCACTCACTCACTCACATAACTAAAAATCTACCGGACCAAAAACGTTCAAATTTGGTAGGTATGTTCAGTTGGCCCTTTAGAGGCGCACTAAGAAATCTTTTGGCAATATTTTAACTCTAAGGGTTGTTTTTAAGGGTTTAAAGTTCGTCTTTTAGCATGTATATTCTTCTTCTCCCAACCTCTTAATTATAATTGAAATTTTCATATCATCATATGTTACTATAGAACTATAATCTAGATAGAGTACCTCTTCGAAACAGTTGTAAACTGGCAACTAAATTAATAATTTTGTCAGGTTGGCATTAAGTTGAGTTGACTTTGTTAGGTTGGCAAACTAAATTAATAATTTTGTCAGGTTGGCATTAAGTTGAGTTGACTTTGTTAGGTTGGCACCAAGTTGAAGATTTAAATACATTTATCGCGGAAAAATTGATTGGGCACTGCTACTTCAATACTGGGAATATTATATTACTAGCAGTCAGGCTCGCTTCGCTCGCCATATCCGTTTAGCCAGCCGTTTAGTCTGGACCCCCGACTGGATTGTCCTAACTTATGATAAAAATGCCCAAATGAAAAATGCAGGCGAGCGAAGCGAGCCTGCTGATCTCATTCTTGGACGATCCAGTCAGGTGTCCAGGGGGCGGAGCCCCCTGGCTAGACGGATATGGCGAGCGAAGCGAGCCTGACGGCTAGTTTATTATAATCATTTTAATATGGGGGGACCGAGCTTCGCTTGTTATTTTTATTTATTGATAAACAGAACACAATTCTCTAAAATGATCGTGTTTATATTTTACAGCTGTCTATATGTCAGCTTATGAATTTCGGGGATGCGATATTTTGATTTTCCACAGAATCACTCGCTCACTTTTTACTATCCACAGACGACGAAAGTCTCTGCTGTTTCAGCCAAGGATGAATTATCCTTTTAATGACGTTCAGCGAGTTTTCCCAAGGATGAGACCTAGTGCAATCGAATTTTTATATCATAAACCTACTATGTTACAAATTTCGTGAAAATCGTTAGAGCCGTTTTCGAGATCCGTTGAACATAAATAACCAGATTTAAATATACAGAAATTGCTCGCTTAATACTAGTAGTTCTGTGAGCAGTAGACCTCGCGCTCAGTAAGTTACATTGACATGTTGTTATGTTTTCTCAAAAATTAATAAATAATTTATCAATTTAAAATGTCTAGAAAAAATCCTAAAATAAACATAGAGCTTTTTTGTTCTATCGTACCGTGACGTGTCGTCCCGGAATGTGAGTGTGAGCGCTGCTATCAGGTCTGGCTGCAACTGTCTACAACGTTGATGGAAAGATACATTTCAAGATGTTCGATGTTTTTGAACGGGTAGTATTATAGTCCACTAGACAGCTGATTTATGATGAATAATTCTATAGTCTGATTTTTACTCTAATATTGGCGTCTGAAGGAGGCTCCTTTTTCCTTTTATATTATCCTTGAAATGCAAAATTTCCAAAAACCTTGTATATACGTCAACGTGCAATTTAAAAAGGAAAATACCTGTCAAATTTTATTAAAATCTATTACCGCGTTTCGCCGTAAATGCGCAACATTCAAACATTTAAACATTAAGAGAAATGCCAAACCGTCGATTTGAATCTTAGACCTCACTTCACTCGATCAATAATAGGATTCGTCATGACAATATATTTTTCAATACTTGAATAATACATTCTCATAATTGAGATTGAATATTTTGTCAATTATTCATGTTTCTACAATGTTAAACGATGTGGGAACGTTGTGGAGGTGGAAAAAGATAACTCTATCTGCTTTGTGGAATGATAGACAAGGATAGAAACACCAATGTTGATCAAACACTGCCATTATAAAGTGGACCTCACTATAGCAATTAGTGTTCGACAATATGATACAGTATCATCTCAATTCGATACACAAAACCATAATTTGATACAAAACAGGATAGCGCTATCTGCTTTGTGGAATGATAGACAAGGATAGCAGCACCGATGTTGATCAAATACTGCCATTATAACGTGGACCTCACTATAGCAATTAGTGTTCAACAATATGATACAGTATCACCTCAACTTGATACACAACACCATAATTTGATACAAAACAGGATAGCGTTATCTGCTTTGTGGAATGATAGCCAAGGATAGCAACACCATTGTTGATCAAATACTGCCATTATAACGTGGACCTCACTATAGCAATTAGTGTTCGACAATATGATACAGTATCATCTCAATTCGATACACAACACCATAATTTGATACATAACAGGATAGAGCTGTCTGCTTTGTGGAATGATAGACAAGGATAGAAACACCAATGTTGATCAAACAATGCCATTATAACGTGGACCTCACTATAGCAATATAGTGTTAGACATATGGACAATATGATACAGTATCATCTCAACTTGATACACAACACCATAATTTGATACAAAACAGGATAGCGCTATCTGCTTTGTGGAATGATAGTCAAGGATAGCAACACCGATGTTGATCAAATACTGCCATTATAAAATGGACCTCACTATATTATAATATGATACAGTATCATCTCAACTTGATACACAACACCATAATTTGATACAGAACAGGATAGAGCTATCTGCTTTGTGGACTGATAGTCAAGGATAGCAACACCGATGTTGATCAAATACTGCCATTATAACGTGGACCTCACTATAGCAATATTAGTGTTCGACAATATGATACATTATCATCTCAACTTGATACACAACACCATAATTTGATACAAAACAGGATAGCGCTATCTGCTTTGTGGAATGATAGACAAGAATAGCAACACCAATGTTGATCAAATACTGCCATTATAACGTGGACCTCACTATATTTGTAGTAAATTAAAAAAATATTTACCTGTGTCTGATATTGGTCTGCAGTATCCTCATTGACAGGGTTGTCATGTTCATCCAAATTTTCCCTTTTCACCACAATATTTCCATCAAAGCCCACTTTTCCAGGGTCTGGAAAAGTTCCTTCCTGTAACAATTGCAAAAGGAATTTTCAAATTCAAATCCATTTATTTGCCATAAAATGATACAAATTGATAAAATAAATATTCTAAATTAAAAAAAATGGCACTAATGTCAAAGAACAAATTGTGCGCCGGCAGTGGGTTCCAACGAGGTACAGCAAACGTGTCAATAGAAAAGAAAATAGAGCTTATTAGAACCACTAAATTAAATAAAATTACGGAAATAAAAAATTTATTTGAATTAAAAAGATAGAGTGGTTTAAAATAAAAAATATAGGACTGACCTCAGGAAATTTTTTATTGGCAAAATATGTACAATTTGTCTTCAGAAATCTTCAAAGTAGTCCCCATTGGAGTAGATAACACGCTGATACCGGATTTTCCAATCCCTGAACGCTCCCTGGAAGTCGGCAACCTCTATGCTGTCTAGAGCCCTCGTCGTAGCACGTTGAATGTTTTCCAGAGTCCCGAACCGGGTCCCCTTAAGATGTCTCTTGATCTTGGGGAACAAAAAGAAGTCCGGTGGTGCCATATCCGGGCTGTGAGTAGGTTGTGGCCAACGTTAGTAGACAAAAGGTTGATCACTCACAGGTGTTTGATTCAAAGTGGTGGGGGTATCGCCAGCGTGACGTCACGTGTAGTAAAAATGTTCTAGAGTAACCACACTGAGCATACAGTTTATTCACTGTATCTTCAAATATATCGTCGTTTATTCTCCTCAAGATTGACCTAGAGCTTTAAAATTCTCCATACTTATAGCGAATGAATCACCGAATCTGAAGATGTTGTTAAATATTTCAAATTCATTCAACTTTTATGAATAAAATGAAGTTGAAAGTTTTTCATGAATCTAAAAACGTTACACGAAAAAGTTAATAAACTGGAAAAGCGTTAGTAGACAATGTTATACTATTATAATTTCAGATTAACCCTTAAAAAAACTTGATAAACCAATGCATTGCAATAAACCGATAAACCGATCCCGATAAATACGATGAATTTCATTCATTGTAAATGCACTGAACACATGCTGGTATCATGCACATGTTCTACGAGAATCAAAATATCTCATCCCCGAAATTCACAAGCTGATGTATAGCCAAACTACAAAATATAAACACGACCTAGAAGATGAAGAAACCTTAAGGGTTTGAAAGGGAAGGTTAGGAGGTGGGGTTTTTGCTTTCATATGGCAAAATGCTTGTATTATTCAAATGTTTTAATAATTATTGTAAAACAGAAACAGAAAGATTGCATGTCAGAAAATGTTTTTGTTATATAATTTGACTATACGACACCATATGATTTTCAAGAATGCGATATTCTGCCTACTCTGTACTACAGCCTACGTCACGGCTGCAGTTCCCCCACTCCAATTGCATTTCAACGAAAATACTATAGATGAGTGACCAACCTTCTGTCTACTAACTTTGGGTTGTGGCAACGTTACCCTCGACTGTTTGGCCCACTGCTCGGTGACGAGCAGGCAGGTGTGCGACGGAGCATTGTCGTGATGGAGAATTCACGAATCGTCAATCCCCGGACGGACTCGATGAACCCGGGCGGTTAGTCGACGGAGCACCTCTCTGTAGTACTGGCCGTTTACAGTTTGGCCGGTGAACGGCCAGTACTAATTTGTGTACTTTCTTTGTGAACAGCCAGTACTACAGAGAGGTGCTCCGTCGACTAACCGCCCGGGTTCATCGAGTCCGTCCGGGGATTGCCGATTCGTGAATCCTTCATCACGACAATGCTCCGTCGCACACCTGCCTGCTCGTCACCGAACAGTTGGCCAAACAGTCGAGGGTAACGTTGCCACAACCTCCTCACAGCCCGGATATGGCACCACCGGACTTCTTTTTGTTCCCCAAGATCAAGAGACAACTTAAGGGGACGCGGTTCAGGACTCTGGAAAACGTTCAACGTGCCTCGACGAGGGCTCTAGACAGCATAGAGGTTGCCGACTTCCAAGGAGCGTTCAGGGATTGGAAAATCCGGTATCAGCGTGTTATAGACTCTAATGGGGACTACTTTGAAGATTTCTGAAGACAAATTGTAAATATTTTGCCAATAATAAATTTCCTGAGGTCAGTCCGGTTACTTATTAGACAGACCCTGTATATATTGTAATCTACATAAATAAAGTACTCAATCAATCAATCAGTCTCATGGGGTTTTTCCCTCCGAAACTTCGCAGGGTCAAAAGCCTCACCTCTCCCAAGAAGTTCTGCCTAAATGGCCGCCCTTCTGTGAGCAGTGGTGAAGAGTGGTCTCTCCACCCAAAACTCGTGACCTACGTGAGTTCCACTCCTGGTCCTTTTGTAGGTCCTTCCGCTGAAAGAGGGGACGTCAAACTGCCCATAGGGAGCCCGGCACCCGGCCACCCTCTTGACCCGCATTCGTACCTAGACTTTCACCCATCTCTTATTTGGTAGAGAGTTAGTGGGGAGGATATTTTTAATATTCTTTCCGAAGAATGGACATTGATATGTCCAAAGCTCCGCCAATTTATGTAGATGCATAACAATATAATTATCCATAGTTATTATATTACAAATTACTTTTTCATATCATATACTTTCAATAATTATTTTCTTAGTCTATATTATGTAAATTCATCTATAATTTTGCTGTATTGTAAGCTATTGTATATAAGTGTATAAGCCAGTATATATTGTAATCTACATGAATAAAGTACTCAATCAATCAATCTCTTGTCTCTTGGGTTTTTCTTTTTGCCCCTCCAAAACTGCCCTGATGGGGCAGATCCCGTGGGTTTGCAGGCAAGGCGGCAATATGGAGTTCCTTGGGGTCCTTTTTAGTCGCCTCCTATGACAAGCAGGGATACTGTGGGTGAATTCTGGTTTTCATTACATTCTTGAGTACGATGTTCGACTCAAAGCTCCCCCAACCCACAGGGGGCACTGCCATTATAACGTGGACCTCACCAGAGATAACTTACTTGAATGACACAGGTTGGTTCCAGAAGACCAGCCGCTAAAGCCACATCCATGGCTGCTTCTTTTTCTACTGAATTCTCCTCTTCATACATTATTTTGAATTAATAAATAATCCAATCCACTCTGAAACAATAAAACATTTCAAATATATCAATCTTATTTCAAAATGTTTTCCCAATAGGCCTAATTGCATAGAATATTATATTCTATAATACCATAATATCGAGGACCGAGCTTCGCTCTGGAGTACAAAAGCATAGCAAATTTATTACGAAAGAAGAAATTATAATAACATTCATACAGAAATGTTCTATCTAGTCACAGTAAATTGAGATTAATTCCCAGAGAAATGCAAAAATTTCCCTCACAAAGGCCCAGTTGCACAAAAGCACAAAAAGCGGTTAAATTTTAATCCTGATTAACTTCACCTGAACCAAATCAGAAAATGCCATTTCAGAAAGATGGATCTACTGGAATTAATCAAAAGCGGTTAAATTTTAATCCTGATTAACTTCACCTGAACTAAATCAGAAAATGCCATTTCAAAAAGATGGATCTACTGGAATTAATCAGGATTGAAAATAACCCGGCTTTTTTGCAACCGGCACTAAGTACCTGATTGAATGATTACAAAAGTTCAACAGCTGAGTCATAATTCTGACACAGTCCCACACACATGAACTCGCTTACTCACTTCCATCACCAACAGACGACAGAATAATTATTATCAGCTGTTTTTCCAAGGATGAATAATAATTATCCTTTTTATGTCCTTCAGTGATTTTTCCCAGGATTGAGACCTAGTGCAATCGAATCTTTATATTATAAACCTACTATGTTCTGAATTTCGTGAGAATCGTTAGAGCCGTTTTCGAGATCCGGTGAAATACAATCTTATAAACAGAAGTTGCTCGTTTAATAGTATAGGATCTTTATAATGGAAGTGACTGACCCGAAACGCGGACACCAACCACTATTATGCCCATAGTGCATTCTGGTGACGTCAGCACAGGTAGGGCTCCAACACAAATAAACATTTGTTGTTTTCAGCTGATCTATATCAACTAGGTAGTGTTTTTATTGGTGTAGGAGCCCTACCTGTACTGACGTCATCAGAATGCACTATGGCTTTGTTACGGAGGTTGTGCCCGATGGGAAATGTCTGAGAAGAAGAATAATACCTTATCTTTATGAATTACTAGCAGGTAACCCGTGCTTCGCAATGGTCTAATTATAGAATTGACCTACTGAAATCTTGGAGAATTTAAAATAGACTTATAACCATCCTTGGTAAATTAACAATCTTTATGAAAAATTTCAAGGTAATCAGTTGAGTAGTTGAGACGTGATGATGCGTCATTCATGAATTTCCTATCCCGCGCGTGTATAAGCAAATTCTTCTTTTTATTATAGGTAGAAGATTTCAATGAAAATTTGGTAGAGAGACAGTTTTGGATTTAGTCTGTTGACTTCTTCCATATGTTATTTTATAATATTTGAATTTTTATCTCAATTTATAAATAAATAATGATAACTTATAAATTTCTGTTCTGTATCAAAAATGTTTAGGGTAATAAATAGAAATCAGAGTTTCTAGTCTACGAACAGTAGTCTAACCTTTCAAAATAATCAAAGCTTTACAATCAACCAAATAATATGACAATTTGAAGATAATTTTACTACCACGCTATTAGTGAATTGGAGTTTATCTAAAAGTATCTAAAATTATCTAAATAGAGAAGAAAATGTCTTGAAAATTATTGAATAATATTTGTTTCAAGTCTCAGTAGCTTAGTACGGTCACAGAATTAATAACAGAATTAATTATAGGAGTTTTCTCTGGTACGGTACATGATTAAAAGTTAGGTTATGTTATTGTGTTCTGTTATATTCATTACAAAAAGCGTCAGCTTGTAAGACAAGAAAATTAATCATTGATCAAAGGGAGATTACTTTCTTTAATTGATTGTATTTTGAAAATATTAAATAGGAGACAATAAATATTTGTAAATATTAGAGTTTTGTTTTTGCCTAGACCTTGGCCCTATGTCAAAACATTGCCCATTCTTTCTTAAATCATTATTACAGAGTTACTCAAAGATACTATACTAACCTTGAGGTTTTTTGTTGGAACTCTATAGAAAATAGGTTATTGATAAATTGAAATTCATGAAAAATTGATAAGAAGTACAAATATGTAATTAATGAGCACAGAACTGTGAACGGTTGACGTTCATTGAGTCTAGAATTCAATTGTGCTAGAATCAGCTGTTCAGATACCTTTTTGTAATTTGTGTTGATTATCCAAAACTATCAAAATCTATTTCGAATTATAAATACTAGCATATTGAATTGGCATTTGAATTCAAAATCCTTACCCACGCTTTCACTTTTAAATTTCAATTCCTTTGGAACAGAAACTTTTTAGGCTATGTTCATCTAATTTACCAATCAGACAAAATGAAATCTAGCCGATCTGAGATCCTTCCATTGTTTGTAATTTTTACTCCGGTGCTTCACACTCGCCGAGTCGGGACAAGCAAGTCAAAAGCTTGAGCAAGTGTTGCAGACAGCTGACAGCCTTGCCACCACTCGGCTTCCCTCGGTCTAAACATAAATACGATTTTTTTTTTGGTCTGAAATTGATAAGATGATGAATAGACTGAAGTGAGGTCCACGTTATAATGGCAGTGTTTGATTAGTAATGTTATTGCTATCCTTGTCTATCATTCAACAAAGCGGATAGCGCTGTCTCTTTCTTGTTTGCTCGTCTTGCCAGATCGTCTTTTAACAATGTAGAATCAATAATTAATTATCAAAATACTTCATCTCAATTATGGAATAATTTAAAAATAGAATTCCTAGCTTAATAAAATATAATTGATCATTTAAACGAGAATGAACAGTTAATATTACATTAATAAACCTATTTTATAAAACACTTCTTGAAATGGGCTGCTTTTAAATTAATAAATCAAAATAAAACTTGTAGCACCCTTTATTTATTAAAAAACTTAAAATCAACTATTTCAAGTTCAACTATTTTAATTTTTTTAATAAATAAAGAGTGCTACAAGTTTTATTCTGTTTTATTAATAAACCTGTATCAGCTACCGTCTATAGAAGGCATTGGCAAGACAGAGGATCGGCATTCGGCAACATTGTTCTCCTATCTTTCTCCACTGCCATTATAACGTGGACCTCACTGTAGATTCTTTATCATCTATAGTGAGGTCCACGTTATAATGGCAGTGTGTGATTTGCAATGGTGTTGCTATCTTTGTCTATCGCTTAACAAAGCAGATGGCGCTATCTCTTTCACGCATTGCGATGTTGCCACATCTTTTATCAACAATGTGGAAATTCAACCAATTGACAAAATATTTTATCTCAATCATGAAAATTTATAATCGCATCTTTACAAAATATTTTTTGAATGAAAAAGACTAAGAAATTGTCAAAAACCACAGATTTATTGATACTTAGATAGACCGGTTTCAGTTATTACACCATCTCTGAGTTTATCAGAGATTGACAATGGTGTAATAAACGAAACTAGTCTTTCTAAGTATCAATAAATCTGTAGTTTTTGACAATTTCTTAGTCTTTTTCATTCAATATGAATAATTACCACAATATCAACTTCTCAACTACACGAAAAATATATTTTCTTGACAAATAAAATATGATTAATTATTTTCAACAATAATGAACAGTTAAATTGATCAGATATATCAGTATGAGCTGTTTGGGTGGCAAGGCTGAGATCTGGCAACCCTTTTCTCCTATCTTCCTACACAAACATTATAACCTGGACCTCACCTTATATGTTTCAATAATATACCTCACTCTCACCATAGGCTCTCTTCAATGGCCGACAGTCAATTCCTTACACTTCTAAAGACTGCGTGACCCGCTTTGTAGTCTGTGTTCTTATCACTGCTATCACTGAACGGTGAACTTGTCTGGGTTATCGCTCAATATTCGGAGTTTCAAATATTATCTTAGTTATTATTAAATATTAGTCACTCATCATACAAAGACATCTCATAAGTTAATGTCAACATTGGAAATTTATTCTTGTTTCAAGCTCGCAGAATATTATAGTTTCATATTGTTTCTGTAAAATGGACGGGAGGAAAATTTTTCTGCTTATCCTGGAAATTTGTCTCTTGATTCATAATTGCATTGCTAATTCAAGGTAATTGATTATTTCAAGTAGGCTATTTTTATTCAATAATTTTTGTAGTCTCTTGGGGGAAATTAATAGAATGTTATTGCAGAATACTATAAAGGGAAACACCTATTTTATTATCTAGGTATTTCGAAGCAGTTTTGAATATTCTGCTTTTTAGAACTTATAATTCTAAGAACGATATTGACTCTAATCGTCATTTATTTGTACAAATGTCACTAAAATTTGAATAAAATTAAAAGAATATGGAGGAATCTTGAACTATTATTTCTCTCCCAAATTTATATAGAATGACATCACATTATTTATATTAAAGATTTCCCCAAATGACATGTGTATGATACTTTAATGGGCTTTTATTTTTTGAATTGATAGAATTCTTTCCCAGCTTTTATCTTGTTCAGACTCTTATTTTCAAACAATTTAAATTTAAAACTGAAATATGATACTAGGAAAGAACTGGCTTATACAAGATACAAAATTCATGAATACAGTAACGCATCATCATGTCTCAACTACTCAACTGATTAATTTGAAATTTTCAATATAAATTCATAATTTATTGAGGATGATTATAGGCCTATTTTCAGTTCTTCAAGATTTCAGTAGGTCAGGTTTTAAATTAGACCCTTGCGAAGCACAGGTGACCTGCTAGTTGATAATGTATATCATATAATATAGTGTGGTCCACGTTATAATGGCAGTGGATCAAGATAGAAGAATAGCGATGCTAATTCTCTGCATAAATTAATTTTATATTTGTACACCGTCAAAAACATAATTGTCATCGTTGTGGACCTAGAAAAGGATAGTACCACCGTATCATCTCAACTTGATACACAACACCATAATTTGATACATAACAGGATAGAGCTATCTGCTTTGTCGAATGATAGACAAGGATAGCAAAACCGAAGTTGATCAAATACTGTCATTATAACGTGGACCTCACTATAGATAGGCCTACTATTCCCAAGTTAGATATTATGAGATTAATTATAAATTCACATAAAATTTCTGCTTTTCAGTATAAATCAAGGAGAAAACAGGATTGGAGTTCGCGAACGGAGATCTGTCAATAAAAATGTGAGTATTATAATATTCTATAGAATGTGAGAATGTAGAAATTTTACAAATGTCTTGTAAAGTTTTGGTGAATTGGGGTATGTGGGCATCTATAGTGAGGTCCACGTTATAGTGGCAGTGTTAGGTTAACATTGGTGCTGCTATCCTTGTCTATCATTCGACAAAGCAGATAGCTCCATCCTGTTTTGTATCAAATTATGGTGTTGTGTATCAAGATGAGATGATACTGCATCATATTGTGTTGATATTTCGAACACTAATTATTGCTATAGTGAGGTCCACGTTATAACGGCAGTATTTGATGAGCATTAGTGTTGCTATCCTTGTCTATCATTCGACAAAGCAGATAGCTCCATCCTGTTTTGTATCAAATTATAGTGTTGTGTATTAAGATGAGATGATACTGCATCATATTGTGTTGATACTGTATCATATGGTATTTCGAACACTAATTATTGCTATAGTGGGGTCCACGTTATAACGGCAGTATTTGATGAGCATTAATGTTGCTATCCTTGTCTATCATTCCACAAGGCAGATAGCGCTATTCTTTTCCAGCTCTGCAACGTTACCAGATTGTTTTTAAAATTGTAGAAATATAAATAATCACAAGATATCTGTGCGTCAACCTATATCAATATATATTATGTTATGTATATTTGGGGTCTGTCACTAGACAAGGCAGCAAGCTCTAGCCTTTTTAACCACCGCATCGTTGCCAAATCGTTTGTCAGCTATGAAAAAACATGATAAACTATGAACCAATTGTAGCACTATAGTGCGGTCCACGTTATAATGGCAGTAGAGAAAGATAGGAGAAAATCGTTGCAGAACCTCTGTGTAGTCAATGCCGTCTATAGACAGTAGCTGATACAGGTTTATTGATGTAATATTAACTGTTCATTCTCGTTTAAAATAATCAATCATATTTTATTGAGCAAGAAATTACATTTTTCAATTATTTCATAATGAATTTTCATAACCAAGATGTGATATTTTGTCAATTATCAATTCGACATTGATAAAAGACGATCTGGCAACAAAGCAAAGCGAGAAAGAGATAGCACTCTCCGCTTTGTTGAATGATAGACAAGGATAGCAATACCATTGATAATCAAACACTGCCATTATAACGTGAACCTTATTAAAGCATATCCATTTCCACTTTTGTACGAACTTCAACTTCAAATTTCGATTTCAAATTCTGACTAAAACTTCATGTTTACATTTTTCACTAAATTGGGAATTGATTTTAAAATGATATGGCTGATCAAATTCAGATCAAGTAGCATATATGGAGATGCATGCCTTGAATGATAATCTAATTCATAGAATGAAATTATAGTACCCTCTTTTGAATTAATAAAATAATAAATTAAAAATACAAATTACGACGCAAAAAAAGGGTACTATAATTCTAATAAAACAAAACAAAACTTGTAGCACCTTTATTTATTAAAAAACTTAAAATAGTTGAACAACTAGTTTCGGTTCTAAAACCATCTTCAGGATCTAAAATAAATAAATAAAATTCAATAACTGTTTACTAATTGATATAAAACTGACATATGTTTAAATTCATATGACTAATTATTTATAGCAAAAGTTATTAAATTTAAATTTAAATTTAATAACTTTTACCATAAATAATAAATTTTTTATAAATTTTTTAAATTTAAATTTAATAACTTTTACCATAAATAATAAATTTTTTATGGTAAAAGTTATTAAATTTAAATTTAATAACTTTTACCATAAATAATAAATAGTCATATGAATTTAAACATATGTCAGTTTTATATCAATTAGTAAACAGTTATTGAATTTTATTTATTTATTTTAGATCCTGAAGATGGTTTTAGAACCGAAACTAGTTGTTCAACTATTTTAAGTTTTTTAATAAATAAAGGGTGCTACAAGTTTTATTTTGTTTTATTAGTAGAATTATAGTACCCTTTTTTTGCGTTGTAATTTGTATTTTTAATTTATTATTTTATTAATTCAAAAGAGGGTACTATAATTTTATTCTATGAGTTTGATTATCATTCAAGGCATGTATCTTCATATAAAGCAGCCCATTTCAATAAGTGTTTTACTATAATTCTATTTTATAAATAAAATAAATTATTTTTTTGCAAAAATGCTCAAAATTCAAATCACTAAAACTCTAATTTTATAAACTAACTCTATTTTGTCAATTATCAATTCGACATTGATAAAAGACGATCTGGCAACAAAGCAAAGCGAGAAAGAGATAGCACTCTCCGCTTTGTTGAATGATAGACAAGGATAGCAATACCATTGATAATCAAACACTGCCATTATAACGTGAACCTTATTAAAGCATATCCATTTCCACTTTTGTACGAACTTCAACTTCAAATTTCGATTTCAAATTCTGACTAAAACTTCATGTTTACATTTTTCACTAAATTGGGAATTGATTTTAAAATGATATGGCTGATCAAATTCAGATCAAGTAGCATATATGGAGATGCATGCCTTGAATGATAATCTAATTCATAGAATGAAATTATAGTACCCTCTTTTGAATTAATAAAATAATAAATTAAAAATACAAATTACGACGCAAAAAAAGGGTACTATAATTCTAATAAAACAAAACAAAACTTGTAGCACCTTTATTTATTAAAAAACTTAAAATAGTTGAACAACTAGTTTCGGTTCTAAAACCATCTTCAGGATCTAAAATAAATAAATAAAATTCAATAACTGTTTACTAATTGATATAAAACTGACATATGTTTAAATTCATATGACTAATTATTTATAGCAAAAGTTATTAAATTTAAATTTAAATTAATAACTTTTACCATAAATAATAAATTTTTTATAAATTTTTTAAATTTAAATTTAATAACTTTTACCATAAATAATAAATTTTTTATGGTAAAAGTTATTAAATTTAAATTAATAACTTTTACCATAAATAATAAATTAGTCATATGAATTTAAACATATGTCAGTTTTATATCAATTAGTAAACAGTTATTGAATTTTATTTATTTATTTTAGATCCTGAAGATGGTTTTAGAACCGAAACTAGTTGTTCAACTATTTTAAGTTTTTTAATAAATAAAGGGTGCTACAAGTTTTATTTTGTTTTATTAGTAGAATTATAGTACCCTTTTTTTGCGTTGTAATTTGTATTTTTAATTTATTATTTTATTAATTCAAAAGAGGGTACTATAATTTTATTCTATGAGTTTGATTATCATTCAAGGCATGTATCTTCATATAAAGCAGCCCATTTCAATAAGTGTTTTACTATAATTCTATTTTATAAATAAAATAAATTATTTTTTTGCAAAAATGCTCAAAATTCAAATCACTAAAACTCTAATTTTATAAACTAACTCTATTTTATAAATAAAAATAGATACCTTTTGCTGAAATGGTCGAAACTCGAATCCCTCAAACTATCAGGAATGATAGAAACTACTACTTGAAGAGAGGACCAATAATATGTCATCACATTGACGGGCAGCCCTGAATTCATACATTTTAAGAAGATAATCAAATTGTGTACATCGAGAAGCATGCCACAGATGATGGTCAATTTGTGTGACCTTCAGGATGCATGCCACAATTGCAGATCAAGTTGAGGTCATGCCTCAAGATGCATGCCCCAGATTGCAGATAAAGTTGTAGTCATGCCTCAAGATGCATGCCCCAGATTGCAGATAAAGTTGTAGTCATGCCTCAAGATGCATGCCCCAAATTGCATATCAAGTTGTAGCATGCCTCAAGATGCATGCTCCAAGTTGCAGATAAAGTTGTGGTCATGCCTCAAAGCGCATGCCACAATTGCAGATCAATTTCTGGTCATCAAGATGTACACCAAAGAAAATGAGAAATCAAAATTCAAATCACTCAAACTCTAATTCTATAAACTAACTCGATTTTATAAATAAAAATAGATACCTTTTCCTAAAATGGTCGAAACTTGAATCCCTCAAACTCTCAGGAATGATAGAAACTACTACTTGAAGAGAGGAACAATAATATCTCATCACATTGATGGGTAGCCCTGAATTCATACATTTTAAGAAGATAATCAAATTGTGTACATCGAGAAGCATGCCACAAATGATGGTCAATTTGTGTGACCTTCAGGATGCATGCCACAATTGCAGATCAAGTTGAGGTCATGCCTCAAGATGCATGCCCCAGATTGCAGATAAAGTTGTAGTCATGCCTCAAGATGCATGCCCCAAATTGCAGATCAAGTTGTAGCATGCCTCAAGATGCATGCCCCAAGTTGCAGATAAAGTTGTGGTCATGCCTCAAAACGCATGCCGCAATTGCAGATCAATTTCTGGTCATCAAGATGTACACCAAAGAAAATGAGAACTGAATTATGAAGAGCAAGATGCATGCCTTGATTGCAGATTAATTTGTGGATATGCATTCCTCGAATGGGGATCAAATTATGAACTTCAAATAAAGCATAATTATCATGAATGAGGATTAAGTTGTAGAAATCAAGATGCATACCTCAAATTAGAATGAATAAGTTGTGGACATCAAGATGCATGCCTCAAATTAGAATCAATGAGTTGTGGACATCTAGATGCATGCCTCACGTGAGAATCGAAAAGTTGTGGACATCAAGATGCATGCCTAATTTGAGGATCATGTTGTGATCATCAAGATGCATGCCTCAAATGAGGATCAAGTTGTGATCATCAAGATGCATGCCTTGAATGTTACAATCAGATAATGAACTTCAAATGAAGCATGCCATGAATGGTGATCAATTTGTGGACATCAAGATGCATGCCTCAAATTAGAATCAATGAGATGTGGACATCATCAAGCATGCCTCAAATCCAGGTCACAATTTAAAGACCAAAAATTGTTCACAGGAATGCTTAGCCCTGCAAGTTTCCACCAACCCACAACTGCACACATTTGGCCAGACATTCACTGAACTGGCCTCTGGGTTGAACAAGATTCCCAAAAACTTCAAAGGCGATGTCATCCTATTTGTTGGCAACACTGGAGCAGGGAAAAGTTCCCTGGTGCACATTTTGGCGGGAGAGGGTGCTACATTTGTGGGGAAAGAAATCGGCGAGGACACAGGTGACTACTACATAGAGGACACATCTGGGAAATTTGTGACAAATACAACCATTTCCTCGACCACCACCTATCCTGAGGCAGTTGTGGATGCCACCTCTGGAGCGGTGCTCTTTGACACACCCGGGTTCCGCGACACCAGGAGTGCAATCCATGAGATAGTTGCCACCTATGGGCTACACAGTGTTGCCGAGATGTCCAAACGCATCAAAATTGCCCTACTGGTCAACCACAATTCCCTCACACCATCAGGACCCAGGGATGACTTCACCAACACACTGGAGAGTTTCTTCAGCCTGTTCAACAACACCCACAAGTTCCAAGAGAGCACCTACCTGATTGCCACAAAAACACCGAATCAGCACATTATCCGGCATGGCAAAATCACTCGAGTGACAGCTGAAACACAGATAAAAGGTGTTTCACAGTTCTTGAAAGGAGTTTCCAATACATTGGATAACCGTGAGGGGAATTATGTCAATGAGAAATTCATCAAAAATGCTCAAGCACTTATTCATAGCCTGGAGGGGAAAATTGCTCTCTTCATGAAGCCAGATGACAGTGGACCTGTCTTAGAATCACATTCCATACAGCAGTCAATAAAATCAATACGTGAAATGCTTCTTAGCAAGGATGGATATGTTGAAGTGGAGGTAGGTGATTTTGGATTTGCTGTGTCAGACAGAGCCAAGGTGTACATCAGAGAATTATATGATCTCATGAACAACCACATAGTGGAAGTGAGCAAATCCTTCGCAGTATCTTTTAATAAATTTGTAACCACTCACTTCAAAAGCTTTGGAGATATACAAACCATCAAAAACCATCTGCAGAGCACTGTGCAGCATGTGGGACATCTGATACAGAAAACCAAAGTGTCAACAACTCCAAGTGACTATGTTGATGCCATCATAAATCTGGCTGACGGAATTCAAATGGAATTCTGCAGCAGACATGTCCTCACTGAAATCAAACAGTTGGATGGTTACCTTGATGGACTGAAGAAGATCACTGACCACAACCGGTATGATCCAAGCAAATGGTCCAACTCACTTCACCCACTTGAACGTTCTGTGCAGAATGAACTGATGTTCTACAATTTAATTGACAATTTGTACAAGAAGGTGACAGACTACTCAGTGATTTTCAAGGATCCAACTGTACTCAGACTGAAACATGAAACTGAATTCAGGATGCCAATATTGATGGCAGAGAAATTCATCAAGCACTTGGGGTTGACTCAGTTCAAGATAACATCTGACAAATTAGAAGAAGTCAATTCATTCCTGAAGAAAATTGTTGGAAAAGAGAGCATATTCCTCTCTAAATCAAACACTGTGGTTGTGGTAGATAGTGTCTTGAAAACTAGTGGTTTGCATCTGGATAAACTAGGAAAAGGCAGACTTTCAAAAACTGTGGTGCTGGTTGCATTGCGGAAATTGTACATTGATTCAGATCTAGTGATGAAAGGTTGGAATCTGATTGTGATAGCTCCAGAATGGCACGTGTTGGGTAAGTTCACACTGAGCGTAGATGGTAAAGATCCATCGGCTACATATAGGGGCCAAGCTTCACCTGGGGAGCATGGGAAGGATGGTGCATCTGGCTCATCTGCAGGCAACTTTCTTGGAGTTGCACTGCACTACTTCAACAGTCACCAATTGACAATCAGTGCCAGTGGAGGCAATGGAGAGAGAGGACAGGATGGTGGTGATGGTAAAGATGGTAGGGATGGTCAAGATGATTTTTATCCCAGGAGATGGATTGATGACAATGACTCAGAGAGTATTTCCCCATTGTTCAACTTTGCCAACTCGTGGTCTGACACATACATACGTAGAGCAGATTATGGCAGTGATGGTGGTGATGCCGGCCAAGGTGGCAGAGGGGGTTTGGGTGGTTCCTCAGGCTCAATAAAGACAGTACAGTTGCACAGTTTCTCACCAGATCGCAGCACACATCGCTTGCAAGATGGTATCAAAGGCAGGGATGGTGTAAATGGCCGTCCTGGGAAGGGTGGTCTACGTGGTTGTGACATCATTGATGAAGAGTATGAGAGGCGCATTCTGTTCTTCACCACCAGTCGTGGAAAGAAGAGCCGCTTTGTGGATTGCCACAGGAGGCGCAACTTTGATGGCACAATCCGGCCCAGAGGACCAAATTTTCAAGTGAGACCCACAGCAGTGCCACAGCCTCCCAGCATTTGTTTGCAGTACAATGAAGTGAAGCACCTTTTTCAAGACAACAATGACATTGTTTCACACTCAACTACTGTTGAATTCCAAAACTCATTCAAAAAACATTTTGGCTGTTATTGATATAATCACAAAATGATACAATATTTCCATGTACAAATGTTTTTGTGTACGAAATAATAATAATATTGAAAATATTTGTATGGTTTCTATTGGTTGGGAGTTCCACCTTGCCTGAATATATCATTCAAGCTATTAATGATAATAGCTCAACCTATTTTGGAATATGTGTAACCCTATCTAAATTTGGGAGAGGAATAGCAAAAGGTTACCTTATTTTTTCCTCTCCCTATCATTTTGATGAAGTACTTATTGTATGAATGAATAATGGGCCTTATGACTGTCATACTTCAGCTGGGATCTGATGATTTGTCAAACTCCAACCTGGACATACTAAAATTTCCTACTTAGGCTGGTTTTAGATCAACTGACATCTTGATGAAGTGAATATCATCCAAATTGAGTACTGGAGATGATAAAATACAAAAATTATCATTATGAAGAGTTGTTAAATTTTTTATTGTCTATTCCATATTTAATGAAATTGAATTTAAAATGTCATATACTATTAAGAAAATATAGCATAAGAAGATATCCCATGGTATAGGTCGTTTATGTTTCAAATTTCTTCTCCGATTACTGTCTATTATTGGTGTGTTGTTAGGAGTGTGAGATTGTAAGAAGGGCACAGTATGAGAGACTACCAGCGTCACATAGCTTCACCAAAAACAACTACTAGGACTATCGGCTTCAGTTAACACTCACATTTGCAACATAGACACCCTATACACTGTCTATTATTAGTGTGTTGTTGGGAGTGTAAGAGTGTAATAGTGTAAGAAGGGCACAGTATGAGAGACTACCAGCATCACATAGCTTCACCAAAAACAACTACTAGGACTATCGGCTTCAGTTAACACTCACATTTGCAACATAGACACCCTATACACTGTCTTTTATTAGTGTGTTGTTGGGACTGTAAGAGTGTAAGAAGGGCACAGTATGAGAGACTACCAGCGTCACATAGCTTCACCAAAAACAACTACTAGGACTATCGGCTTCAGTTAACACTCACATTTGCAACATAGACACCCTATACACTGTCTATTATTAGTGTGTTGTTGGGAGTGTAAGAGTGTAAGAAGGGCACAGTATAAGAGACTACCAGCGTCACATAGCTTCACCAAAAACAACTACTAGGACTATCGGCTTCAGTAAAAAATGTATCTTTTGCAAAAATGATCAAAATTCAAATCACTCAAACTCTAATTCTATAAACTAACTCTATTTTATAAATAAAAATAGATACCTTTTCCTAAAATGGTCGAAACTTGAATCCCTCAAACTCTCAGGAATGATAGAAACTACTACTTGAAGAGAGGAACAATAATATCTCATCACATTGATGGGTAGCCCTGAATTCATACATTTTAAGAAGATAATCAAATTGTGTACATCGAGAAGCATGCCACAAATGATGGTCAATTTGTGTGACCTTCAGGATGCATGCCACAATTGCAGATCAAGTTCAGGTCATGCCTCAAGATGCATGCCCCAGATTGCAGATAAAGTTGTAGTCATGCCTCAAGATGCATGCCCCAAATTGCAGATCAAGTTGTAGCATGCCTCAAGATGCATGCCCCAAATTGCAGATCAAGTTGTAGCATGCCTCAAGATGCATGCCCCAAGTTGCAGATAAAGTTGTGGTCATGCCTCAAAACGCATGCCGCAATTGCAGATCAATTTCTGGTCATCAAGATGTACACCAAAGAAAATGAGAATTGAATTATGAAGAGCAAGATGCATGCCTTGATTGCAGATTAATTTGTGGATATGCATGCCTCGAATGGGGATCAAATTATGGACTTCAAATAAAGCATATCATGAATGAGGATTAAGTTGTAGAAATCAAGATGCATACTTCAAATTAGAATGAATAAGTTGTGGACATCAAGATGCATGCCTCAAATTAGAATCAATAAGTTGTGGACATCTAGATGCATGCCTCACGTGAGAATCAAGAAGTTGTGGACATCAAGATGCATTCCTTAAATGAGGATCATGTTGTGATCATCAAGATGCATGCCTCAAATTAGGATCAAGTTGTGATCATCAAGATGCATGCCTTGATAATGGACATCAGATAATGAACTTCAAATGAAGCATGCCATGAATGGGGATCAAGTTGTGGACATCAAGATGCATGCCTCAAATTAGAATCAATGAGATGTGGACATCATCAAGCATGCCTCAAATCCAGGTCACAATTTAAAGACCAAAAATTGTTCACAGGAATGCTTAGCCCTGCAAGCTTCCACCAACCCACAACTGCACACATTTGGCCAGACATTCACTGAACTGGCCTCTGGGTTGAACAAGATTCCCAAAAACTTCAAAGGCGATGTCATCCTATTTGTTGGCAACACTGGAGCAGGGAAAAGTTCCCTGGTGCACATTTTGGCGGGAGAGGGTGCTACATTTGTGGGGAAAGAAATCGGCGAGGACACAGGTGACTACTACATAGAGGACACGTCTGGGAAATTTGTGACAAATACAACAATTTCCTCGACCACCACCTATCCTGAGGCAGTTGTGGATGCCACCTCTGGAGCGGTGCTCTTTGACACACCCGGGTTCCGCGACACCAGGAGTGCAATCCATGAGATAGTTGCCACCTATGGGCTACACAGTGTTGCCGAGATGTCCAAACGCATCAAAATTGCCCTACTGGTCAACCACAATTCCCTCACACCATCAGGACCCAGGGATGACTTCACCAACACACTGGAGAGTTTCTTCAGCCTGTTCAACAACACCCACAAGTTCCAAGAGAGCACCTACCTGATTGCCACAAAAACACCGAATCAGCACATTATCCGGCATGGCAAAATCACTCGAGTGACAGCTGAAACACAGATAAAAGGTGTTTCACAGTTCTTGAAAGGAGTTTCCAATACATTGGATAACCGTGAGGGGAATTATGTCAATGAGAAATTCATCAAAAATGCTCAAGCACTTATTCATAGCCTGGAGGGGAAAATTGCTCTCTTCATGAAGCCAGATGACAGTGGACCTGTCTTAGAATCACATTCCATACAGCAGTCAATAAAATCAATACGTGAAATGCTTCTTAGCAAGGATGGATATGTTGAGTGGAGGTAGGTGATTTTGGATTTGCTGTGTCAGACAGAGCCAAGGTGTACATCAGAGAATTATATGATCTCATGAACAACCACATAGTGGAAGTGAGCAAATCCTTCGCAGTATCTTTTAATAAATTTGTAACCACTCACTTCAAAAGCTTTGGAGATATACAAACCATCAAAAACCATCTGCAGAGCACTGTGCAGCATGTGGGACATCTGATACAGAAAACCAAAGTGTCAACAACTCCAAGTGACTATGTTGATGCCATCATAAATCTGGCTGAAGGAATTCAAATGGAATTCTGCATCAGAAATGTCCTTACTGAAATCAAACAGTTGGATGGTTACCTTGATGGACTGAAGAAGATCACTGACCACAACCGGTATGATCCAAGCAAATGGTCCAACTCACTTCACCCACTTGAACGTTCCGTGCAGAATGAACTGATGTTCTACAATTTAATTGACAATTTGTACAAGAAGGTGACAGACTACTCAGTGATTTTCAAGGATCCTTCTCTACTCAGACTGAAACATGAAACTGAATTCAGGATGCCAATATTGATGGCAGAGAAATTCATCAAGCACTTGGGGTTGACTCAGTTCAAGATAACATCTGACAAATTAGAAGAAGTCAATTCATTCCTGAAGAAAATTGTTGGAAAAGAGAGCATATTCCTCTCTAAATCAAACACTGTGGTTATGGTAGATAGTGTGTTGAAAACTAGTGATTTGAATATGGATAAATTTGGAAAAGGCAAACTTTCGAATACTGTGGTGCTGGTTGCATTGAGGAAATTGTACATTGATTCAGATCTAGTGATGAAAGGCTGGAATCTGATTGTGATAGCTCCAGAATGGCACGTGTTGGGTAAGTTCACACTGAGCGTAGATGGTAAAGATCCATCGGCTACATATTGGGGCCAAGCTTCACCTGGGGAGCATGGGAAGGATGGTGCATTTGGCTCATCTGCAGGCAACTTTCTTGGAGTTGCACTGCACTACTTCAACAGTCACCAATTGACAATCAGTGCCAGAGGAGGCAATGGAGAGAGAGGACAAGATGGTGGTGATGGTAAAGATGGTAGGGATGGTCAAGATGATTTTCATTCCAGGAGAAGGATTGATGACTCAAAGAGAATTTTCCTATTGTTCAACTCGTGGTCTGACACATACATACGTAGAGCAGATTATGGCAGTGATGGTGGTGATGCCGGCCAAGGTGGCAGAGGGGGTTTGGGTGGTTCCTCAGGCTCAATAAAGACAGTACAGTTGCACAGTTTCTCACCAGATCGCAGCACTCATCGCTTGCAAGATGGTGTCAAAGGCAGGGATGGTGCAAATGGCCGTCCTGGGAAGGGTGGTCTACGTGGTTGTGACATCATTGATGAAGAGTATGAGAGGCGCATTCTGTTCTTCCCCGCCGGTCGTGAAAAGAAGAGCCGCTTTGTGGATTGCCACAGGAGGCGCAACTTTGATGGCACAATCCGGCCCAGAGGACCAAATTTTCAAGTGAGACCCACAGCAGTGCCACAGCCTCCCAGCATTTGTTTGCAGTACAATGAAGTGAAGCACCACTTTCAAGACAACAATGACATTGTTTCACACTCAACTACTGTTGAATTCCAAAAACTCATGCAAAAATTGTTATTATGAAGAATTGTTGAATTTTTTATTGTCTATTCCATATTTAATGAAATTGAATTTAAAATTTCATATACTATAGAGAAAATAAGCATAAGAAGATATCCCATGGTATAGGTCGTTTATGTTTCAAACTTCTTCTCTGATTACTGTCTATTATTAGTGTGTTGTTAGGAGTGTGAGATTGTAAGAAGGGCACAGTATGAGAGACTACCAGCGTCACATAGCTTCACCAAAAACAACTACTAGGACTATCGGCTTCAGTTAACACTCACATTTGCAACATAGACACCCTATACACTGTCTATTATTAGTGTGTTGTTGGGAGTGTAAGAGTGTAAGAAGGGCACAGTATGAGAGACTACCAGCGTCACATAGCTTCACCAAAAACAACTACTAGGACTATCAGTTCTAGTTCGGAGTTCGATGAGTGAGCATCGTCTATCAGAGCGCCTGATAAGTAGCTAGTTTGTTCCTTATCTGTCACTCGGCTTATTTTGTCCGTGTTCAAACTCAATAGTATTTCATAGTGTTTGACCTATAAATTAAACTTATTTCGCATCGAAAATGGTTAATAAGTGCAAAAAGTGTTTAAACGACGTAGCTCTAAAGCAAGATAATTTCAAGTGTAAAGATTGTGATGGGTTATTCCACGCCGGGTGCATAAATGTGGACTCTTCAAAATCCGTCGCAACACGTAACAACTGGAGGTGTGATAAGTGCAGCGCTGCTACATGTGCTGGTCGCGAGGGTGAGTTATCACGTGAGGACAGTACTGTTCTCCAAGCAATAGCTGCTCTTCGAAAAGAAAATAATGAACGATGGGACATTATTAAAGCCACACTCGACGATTTTAAAATTGTTAAGCAAGACGTGAATACTCTAAAAGAAACGTCGAATCGTAACTCAGCAGCAGTGCTCGAGCTAACTCAAAAAGACGAGCATCTAAGAGGTCAAATTGCGGTATTAAAAAGGGAAGTAGCGGATTTGCAACAACAAACGCGCAAGAACAATATTGTAATAACGGGCATACCAGTTACAACGCAGGAAAATGTGTATGCGATAATGGAAAAACTGGCAAGTGTTTTGGGTGTAGAGTATAATGGATTTGACATATCGATTGCACACAGACTTCGCCAAGGTTCAGCTGTACCCGGGAAAAACCGTGTTCCACCGTCCATTGTGGTGAATTTCGTTTCGAGATCAATCAAGTCCATCTGGTTGACAGCTAGAAAGCACAAGAGAAGACTGTCAGCAAGTGAAATTAATCCCAATTTTCCGGATCATCCTGTTTATATGAACGATCACCTAGCTCCACACACAAGGGAGATTTTCAACGCAGCAAGAAATCTCGTTAAAACCCGTAAGCTGGTGTCTGTCTGGACCAATGATAGCAAAATATTGGTGAGGAGATCAACTATTGAGAAACCATTCAGGATATATGATTTGGACGATATACGTAAAATTGATGAGACGGCGGCTGAGCAGCGGACGCAGCCCCCTCCTTCGACGGCAACTCTTCAAACAAGTTCAGGATAAGGCAAGAAGACCTTTTGCAATTTCATACTATTTCAGCTCTTATTATAAATCATGATCATTTGATTTATAATTCATTCACATTCATGTTATATTCCATTTCATAATAATATTCATTAAGTAATATGATACGGTTTACTGATAATAATAATCGAATGAAAATATGGGATTCCTCATTGGTTTGGTCTTTTATGAAATCAATTTTGGTTCGATGTATTGAACTCAAGGAGAATATAGTATTATTTTATATGGGTAATATTTTAGGAGAATACAAAAGAAAATAAATTCCTGGTTCAGTAATGCAACGATAAATCAGCTTTTAAATCAAAAGATACTTGTATTATATGTTGTGTGGTTTCCGTAAAGTTAGCTCCATTTATAACATCACAAATGAAGCTTCAATCTAATTGAATCTTCATAATTATTACAGTATTAAGAATGATCAATGATGAATACAATATTTTCGTACCATAGGAATGAATGAATTGCCACAGTGATATTGATTACAGTATCAGCTGATTCAAAATAGCGTTAGAGATTATCGTGAATACTGATAATCTTGAAAGCAAAATACCATCTTCCATTGGCAGTACCGTTACGCTCATAACGCCAAGTATTTTATCAGCTCTATTTACACTCAGATGGAAAAATTATTAGATCAATCAAGTATACTGAGCTTGATATTATACTATAATTATTATTTGTTTTACTGAACTCGAACAAGCAATTCAATATTAATTGAGGGTCCAATATTATAGTAAAATGGCTGATCAATATAGCCAAAGTTTCATTTATCTTTCCATTTATCCTTTTAATTATGTTTGCAGTTTGCAATCTGGATCTTATTCTATTCTACATTTTATTTTATTTTTTTACACTTATAATAATTTTATTATTTGTTTTATGCTAGTAGGGTTTAATATTAGTTGAAATATTCTTTACTTGAATTATTATTATCGGTTTTTGTTAATATATTGATTTGATAAAAAATTATAGGCTCAATATTGTAATACAAATGGATGTCTAATCACTGAGTAATTCTCGTTTACTCTAATTTTTAAATGTTTCCTTTATACCCTTTCTAATTCAGATTGAAGTTTGTAATCTGAGCCTTGTTTTATTTTATTTTTTTTTCATTTATAATTTTTATTTCCGGGTTAACATGCTCACTTTGTACCCATTCTATATTATTTATTAGTTTAATTGGAAATAGTATTCGTATCTTTTTTTAGTAATAAAGGTTCCAATATCGCATTTCAATTGGATGTTGAGTCAAAGTCTTGAATTTTGTTGACTTTATTCTGTATTATTTCTGGCTATTCTGATTGCAGTTTGTGATCTGGACTTTTTTTTCTATTTTATCTTTTGCGAATCATGCTTATTTTGTATTAATTTCTATAATATTTTTCAGTAGGATTATTAGAATAATGTTTCAGTATTTTTAAATAGTTTTAACAAACTTAGAATGAGTTGTATTGTTTTAACCGAAACCTGGTTGGATGATGATGATGTTGTGATGCAGCTCCCTGGATATAATTATTTTCGAACAACAAATAAATTAAATCAGAATGACGGTGTTGTGGTCTACATTGATGATTCGTTGGCCGTTACCTCCTGTGATCAGCTGTGCCTGGGGGGAGTCGCCAACTGCCTAGCCCTGACCTTTAATCTGAACGGCGTGCCTTGCCACCTGTTGTCCGCCTATCGTAGCCCTAACTCTTGTCTCGATTCGTTTGTTTTGGCGCTTCAGAGCTATTTTCTTAACATAGACGGTAAGGATCATTTACAATTATTCTGTGGTGATGTCAATATTAACATTCTGAATGTTCCTCCGAATTCCCCACAGGACTGTTACCTTGATATGATGCATGAGTTGGGATTTATAAGTTTAATCAACAGGGTAACACGTCCCGCGGGAAACTCCTGTTTAGACCATTTCTTCCTGAAAAATGACAAAAAACTTCAAATAAAATCTGCTATTATAGAATCATCAATTACCGATCACTATCCCATATTAGTTCAACTTAGCTCTGGCGGAGCGCCCAACGATCTTGGGCATAGTCACGGGAGAGATCCACCAACTTACAGGGTTACTGATTGGAATGCCGTTGGCGCTGCCTTGTTGTCAACTGATTGGGGCTGTGTAACTGATGTAAGGGATGATGTTGATTATTCAACTGATACTTTTATTAGCGTTGTCCAGTCAGCGATAGAAGGCAATACACGGATCAAATCAGTAACAGCTAAAAACAGGAAAATAAAACCTTGGATAACTCAGAGCCTTGTTAATTCTATTAGATTCCGAGACAAATTAAGCAAAAGGGTATTAAGGCAACCTTTCAATATTCAATTGCGTCAGCAATACCGCACTTATAGGAACATTTTACATTCAACAATCAGAAATGCAAAAACAAACTACTTTAAGGAAAAAATTAATAGTGCAGGAGGGAATCCTAAAAAGTTTTGGTCAGTGGTAAATGAGTTGGCATGCAGGCCGGGTGTGGCTGGGGGATTCCCCTTGGCACAGTTTCACGGGGATGGGGTGCCATCAGAGTCGGACATCAAGCGAATTAGTAATTCATTCAATAATTTCTTTTCAAATGTTGGAGCTCGCTTGGCGGGTGCAATTCCGGAGCGTGGTCCACTATTGGTGAGTGATGTAGATCATTCTACCGATGTGACTTTTGAGTTGCAACCTGTGACACGACTTGATATTTTTAAAATAGTCAAGAATATGCGGGGAGGCTCTGCTCCGGGTCAGGATGGCATCCATACTAAATTTATTAAAGAACACATAAATGCTGTGATCGAGCCTCTCTCCCACATTATTAATGAAAGTATCCGAACAGGCAAATTCCCAAATGCATTCAAAATTGCCAAGGTCATTCCCATTTTTAAATCCGGCTCTAAATCTTCAATCAATAATTTTCGGCCCATTTCCATGTTAAGTGTATTTTCCAAAATTCTTGAAAAAATTGTTAAAATTCAATTACAGTCTTATTTAGAATCAAATAATTTGTTAGTTTCCAATCAGTATGGCTTCAGATTAAACAAGAATACATCAAATGCTCTGTTCGATATCACCAGCGAAATAGTGCAAAAGGTGGGCGAAGGTAATAATGTACTTATTACCTTCCTTGATATTGCCAAGGCATTCGATGCTGTGTACCGACCAAAACTATTGCAGAAATTGGAATGCTGTGGGATCAGAGGTGTGACACTGCAATGGTTTCAAAGCTATCTACATGAACGGAAACAGACCACCTGTATTAATAATATTTCCAGTGATATGTATAATGTAGATTACGGTGTGATTCAGGGAAGCACACTAGGCCCTTTGCTTTTTCTGGTCTACATCAATAACCTCAGTAAAGTTCCCCTAGATAGCAAGATATTTCTCTTTGCAGACGACACTGCAGTTGTATCATTTGGGACTACCTGGGAGGATGCTTTCAGTAAGGCTACCAAGGATCTCTTTGGTGTCAGGAAGTGGCTCGACCAGAACAAACTTACTCTGAATGTTGACAAAACTAAGTATTTGCCTATTTATTTCAAATCAAACAGTTGCCCAGTTCAGGAGATCCTCAGGCTCCACTCATGTGATGACTATCAGTCCACTACGTGTGACTGTGGGGTATTGCAGCGAGTGGAGCAGTACAGGTACCTTGGCATTCTGATTGACCACAAATTAAGCTGGGCTCCACAAGCTATTTCACTGAAGCAGCGAGTGCGCAAAATGATATATGCCTTCAGACAGCTAAGAGAGGTCCTCCCTTTACATCAACTGCGGGTGGCATACTACGCATATATCCAGTCAGTTCTTATGTATGGTGTCATAGCTTGGGGTGGAGCCTCCTCGTTTGCCTTGGAGCCGGTGGCGGTGGCACAGCGAGCAGTCATCAAGACATGTCTCAGGCGAGACAATCGCTACCCATCTTATCTTGTTTACCAAGAGTTTCAAGTTTTTAATATTAGACAGCTTTACATACGTGTTTTAATGAATTACATATACTACAACAAACACTTCATTTTCAATAATTTAGCTCATAATCATAATACAAGAAATCTAATTAACTTTGGTATTGCTCATCCCCGACTCCTACATAACTGCTTTAAAAATAATAGTAAATACATATGTCATATATTATATAGAAACGTTCCCAATCATTTAAAACAGTCTGAAAATTACAGTATTAACACCTACAAGCAACATTTGAGTAGATGGTTATTAGAAATTGGCAGGGATGCTGCAGAGCAACTGATTCAATCCGCCTTCTTATTCAGAACTTAGTGAATTTGCCATTTATAATGATTAAGTATAGCCTTTAAGCTACTATTTATATATTTGTCTATATATACTTATTACCAGTATGGAATTTCATTGTGTGCAATTCATATTCTCGATTTGCTGATGAATGTTAGTTGATTCAATTGAAATAGTTTTAATTATATGTACAACATGAGAACATAATGTCAATCAACTTGAAAGAACTCACTCTCCACTCACAGACTCAAGTCTTTGTGGAGAGTATTCACTGTTAAATGTGTTAATGAATTTCATGAATTTGTATTATGTTTGGTGAATAAAAAGTTATTGATTTTGATTGATTCAAAATAGCTGAAACTTTTACATTTTGTCTCTATATTCTATTTTTGTGATCATTTCTAGTTTTTCGAAATTTATTCAAAACTTGACTATGACAATGACGCGACCACGCCCCGTTTTGGAAAACCAATTTTCTGATCCAGCTGTTTAAAGTCTAGGACTTGGCTAAATCCCGAGCTCGGAACCAGGCCCATAATTGGGTGTTTTAGCCAAGATAACTCATATTATAGATTCCGGTCGAACTTTGAGGTAAGTGACAATGATACTGCATGAGCCACTCTCATACTATGAGATAACTTGAAGAATAAAATCTACTTAATCCTATTATATTAAGCGAGCAATCACGTATCTGGTTGTTTTTATATCTGGTTACTCATGTTCAACGGATCTTCAAAACGGCTCTAACGATTTCCACGAAATTTGGAACATAGTAGGTTTATGATATAAAAATTCGATTGCACTAGGTCTTATCCTTGGGAAAACTCGCTGAACGACATTAAAAGTATAATTCATCCTTGGCTGAAACAGCTTAGACTTTTGTCAACGGTGGATAGTAAAAGTGAGCGAGTGATTCTGTGGAAAATCAAAATATCGCATCCCCGAAATTCATAAGCTTTTTGACCGAGCTAAGTGAGGTCTAAGATTCAAGTCGACGGTTTGGCATTTCTCTTAATATGCTCTGAATTGTGTTCTGTTTATCAATAAATGAAATTAACGAGCGAAGCTCGGTGCCCCGATATTTGGTTATGTTCAACAAGAGTAAACAGTTGATATTACATGAGATATACTGGTATCAGCTACCCTCTGCAGAAGGCAGTGGCAAGGCAGAGATTCGGCAACGCTGTTCTTCTATTTCTCTCCACTGCCATTATGACGTGGACCTTACTATAGGCCAATGTTCAGTGTATGAGATGTGAATGACCATTCAGTTTAATGGGCAACAATATTCATAGAAAAAAAATTTAAGTAACCTTCTTTTTAGAAAATCTTCTGTGGTGCACTCACACAACTTTCCTTGCCGTTATTAAAATTCCCATTATAATTTACCAGTAGTTCTGTGAACAGTAGACCTCGCGCTGAGTAAGTTACATTGTTACCTGTTGTTATGTTTTCTCAAAAATTAATGAAGAATTTATCAATTTAAAATGTCTAGAAAAAATCCTAATTGAACATAGAGCTTTCTGTCCTATCGTACCGTGACGTGTCGTCCTGGAATGTGAGTGTGAGCGCTGTTATCAGGTCTGGCAGCAACTGTCTACAACGTTGATGGAAAGATACATTTTCAAGATGTTCAATGTTTTTGAACGGGTAGTATTATAGTCTACTAGACAGCTGATTTATGATGAATAATATTCTATAGTCTGATTTTTACTTTCCTTGCCCTATTACCATAGGTAAGGGAAGTATTGCTTTCCGAAAAAAATTAAGGTACCCCAAATTCTAATTTTCTATACGTTTCAAGGTCCCCTGAGTCCAGAAAAGTGGTTTTTGGGTATTGGTCTGTGTGTGTGTGTGTGTGTGTGTGTGTGTGTGTTGTGTGTGTGTGTGTGTCTGTGTACACGATATCTCATCTCCCAATTAACGGAATGACTTGAAATTTGGAACTTAAGGTCCTTACACTATAAGGATCCGACACGAACATTATCGATCAAAAGCAATTCAAGATGGCGGCTAAAATGGCGAATATGTTGTCAAAAAGAGGGTTTTTCGCGATTTTCTCAAAAACGGCTCCAGCGATTTTGATCAAATATATACCTAGAATAGTCATTGATAAGCTCTATCAACTGCCACAAGTCTCATATCTGTAAAAATTTCAGGAGCACTGCACTATCTATGCAAAGTTAGGTTTTGGATTCACAATTATCAGGCTCCAGATAAAATTTAAACAAAGAATTCCAAGTGGAAAACATTGAGCATGAAAATCTCTACAATTGATGTTCAGTAACATTTGCACCAGAAATTGAAAGTAAGCTCGGAATTCGAGAAAATGTTATTATCCAATTCCAAACGGTTGGCAACTGTTGATTCTATTGAATCATTCACTATGAAGAGATAGCAGACCTCCTGTGTCTCCAGCGTTATTGTCCTATCACCAGCTGGCTCAAATCCTTGAATAGTAGACTTGAGATGCGCTTGAACACCAGCGTCAGGTGATCAATTTTAATAATGGCAAGGAACTTGTGTGAGTGTGCCATACCAGATATTTTCCTATACCAGATAACAGTAAAAGTTGCGACATAAACGCCATATACCATGGCATATCTACTTACACTATAATATTGTCACTCTATGGCAATATAATATTGTCACTCTATAGAGAAACAATAGCGTAAGTAGATATGCCATGGTATAGGGCGTTTATGTCGCAACTTTTACTGTTATCTCAAGCCGATTACTGTCGATTTTTACTGTTTTGACCGGGAAAGAGTGTGTGAACGGCACAATATGAGAGACTACCAGCGGCATAAAGCTTCACGGGAAAGAACTACGTGGACTATCAGCTTGAGTTAACAGTAAAAGTTGCAACATAAACGCCCTATACAATGGCATATCTACTTACGCTATTGTTTCTCTATAGAGTGACAATATTATATTGCCATAGAGTGACAATATTATAGTGTAAGTAGATATGCCATGGTATATGGCGTTTATGTCGCAACTTTTACTGTTATCTCAAGCCGATTACTGTCGATTTTTACTGTTTTGACCAGGAAAGGGTGTGTGAACGGCACAATATGAGAGACTACCAGTGTCATAAAGCTTCACGGGAAAGAACTACGTGGACTATCAGCTTGAGATAACAGTAAAAGTTGCGACATAAACGCCATATACCATGGCATATCTACTTACACTATAATATTGTCACTCTATGGCAATACTTCCCTTACCTATGGTAATAGGGCAAGGAAAATAAAAAATGTTTACTGACAACCATATCCATTTATAAGGTAACATAACTTTAAGTTAAGTAACTTTAAATGGAGACTTAACTATAATCTATTTTTTTCTTCCACCTGTATAATTATCATCACGTCTTCCCTCTTTCCCCCAATTCTTTACTACTTCTTTCCATGTTTTCTCTGCTTCTTCATTCTTTTTCTCCCATGCATCTTGTTTCGTTCTACTTTTACGTTCCTCTTCCTCCAATTTTCTCTGGAACTCTTCCTCTTCACCTTCCTTTTTGTCCCTGTATTTGTCATCTTTCTCCATCTCTCTCTCATTCTCCTGTTCTTCCGTTCTTCTTTCCTTTTCCTCCTGTCTTCTCTTCCATTCTATGTCATCACTCCCTGCCAGTCCGAGAAAATGTGATGGATTTTTGAAATTTCTGTTTTCTGGTGATCTTCTCTTTCTACTATTCTCTTTCTCCTCTTGTTCCGTTCTTCTTTCCTTTTCCTCCTGTCTTCTCTTCCATTTTTCCTTCTCCTCTTGTTCTCTCTTCCATTCTATGTCATCACTCCCTGCCAGTCCGAGAAAATGTGATGGATTTTTGAGATTTCTGTTTTCTGGTGATCTTCTCTTTCTACTTTTGGTTTCTCCTTCTGTTTCTTCTTCTCCTCTCATTGCTCCTCCTTCTCCTCCTCCTTCCATTGGTTCCTTCTCGATCAGCTGTTCATTATCAGCTGGCGACCTCCTGCTGATCAGCTGTTTGTGTGGCAGCTGGAAATTGAACAAAAACTTGGTTAGGAAAAGTAGAATTGGAAATGATCAAGTGCCAGTTGCACAAAAGCCGGTTAAATTTTAATCGTGACTAATTTTCAAAGGACCAATTTTAGAGAAGACATCTTTCTCAAAAAGGCTTTTCTGACTGTTCTTGTGGAATTAATCACGGTTAAAATTTGATCGATTTTTGTGCAACTGGCACTAGGTGATATAGGCAGTTTCAACTTGATTTTCCATATCTATCTTCTATCGATATAAAGGGTGTTTCAGATGTAGTGTCGAACATTTCATGGTATTGTTCCTGGATGATAGGAGTCTACAAATGTCATTTTTGAAGTGTCCATTGAAAAAAAACATATTTTTCTACAACTGCGCATAAAGAAAGAATTTAAACATTCAATTCTCCTCATAAAACAGCTTATTTCTGAGGAGAATCTACTTTTTCGCTCGCTAACCATCCGCGCATGCGCAGTAGATTTACTTTACACTCCCAAATCATTCGCGCATGCGCAGAAGAGTTTCTTTACGCTCCCTAATCAGCTGATTGTAAGCAGCTCGCCAAAAAGTCAGATCTTAATCTAAAAAGTCGGTAATTGTAACTCTGCCGATATAAGTAATTTAACAGGTTTGGGCAGTTGTAGAAAAAATTTTGTATGTAATTCGCGTGTAATGCTTCTTTATCGCTCTTGCAAAATTAACACGCTCCGCTTCGCATCGCGTGATAACTGTTTTGCGTGAGCAATAAAGTCACGCATTATGCTCTTAATACATAAATAGCTATTTTCAAACCGTTATACCGATCCTTCTTGAACGAGCGTAGCGAGCTCCTACTGATTATTAGAGCATTGAGTTGTTGTCCATTTGTTTGTTTGACGATCACTCTCGATTGCTTTCATCAATCAACTCCAAACACATTTTATAGCATAAATATTCATGCCCAATTTCAGATCAATACAACATTTCGTTCTTGAGATAAAAATACCTAAGTGAAAAAAAACAAAATGGCAACTATAAGGATAACCGCTGAGTTTTGGACACTTTGAATATGACATTTATTTGTAGTCACCTATCATACAGGAACAATACCCTAGAATGCTCGATACTACTTCTGAAACACTCTGTATATAGTGGGAACCACGTGGTGATGGCAGTGGAGAAAGATAGGAGAACAGCGTGCCGATTCCCTGCCTTGCAACTGCCTTCTATAGAGAGTGGCTGAAACCGGTATATCTGATGTAGTATTAACTCTTCATTCTTGTTTTTAAATAATCATACATAATATTCTATTCTCCCATTCTGTTC